>NC_071403.1:93149611-93332111 GCF_017976375.1 Cuculus canorus
TACCTGGTCATTTAGGGCTCAATTCTGTCATTCTAAAGTGATAAATAGTTTCACTGATTTTAGTAGGAGGTGCATGAAGGCATGTCCTCTGCTTACCAGTGGGGGAGGCAGAATCAGGTCCTATAGAACCTGCAGCTGAGACAGTAAATTTGGAATGAGCTGGTGGGGGGCGAGTATACCCAGTTCTGAATTCCATGTACAAATGCTTTACAGTGAAAACAGAAAAGTGGAAACATGCTTCATATCTGACTAAAAATAAAGGCACTCTTAAACTTGTAAAAGACAACATTTTTATTTGAATGATATGACAGAGCTGCCACAGGAGTGTTACCTGCTATAAAGAAAGCTTAAGAATTATTACCTTTATTAGACCAGTGACACTGAGCTTTAGCCATACATTTCTAACTTCTGTCCCTCTACAGAGACAATTTTCTTTTCTTAAATAAACTGTCATGCTAGTGTTAATATATTGTTGGCTCCCTCATACTCCGAGAATACTGCTGATATAAAACATGTATATGTTAGATTGGTAATAGTATCTTTAGTGTAGCTGACTAGAACAAATGTGTTTCCCTCATGGCTGTGCTAATGTGATAAAGGAAAATTGGCTGTTCATCAGCTTTTGGCTGGGTAAAGACAGTAGAGATGGAACCACATTCTTTTTTATGCATTAATACCACTGAGAACTTTTCACTAGTTATATTTCATGTGTGGGCATGTTGTGCAAAGATGTTGTAAAACATGAGATAATGCTACAAATAACAAAGTAGAAAAGCCTGTATCTTTTATGATGATAACAGTCAAACACCAAATGACAGTAACAGGCTGTAAAAAATGCGATGCGGAAAGAAAATGCAATGTAACCAGAGTATACACATATACTTAGGCCCTTGCAAATAGGGCATCAGATGTTTAGAGGGCTTTGAATTAAAATTAAATAAAAAAATGTTGTATTTAGGTCATTGATGTGTCAACACAAAAGATAATTTAAAATGGAGAGATGTATTTTGAGTGGTGAAACTCATATGCAGTAACTTTTTGAACAAATCTCAAGGCTTAGTAATTATGATAATAGCCTTCAAATTTCCTTCAGTGGAAGGGTAATAAATATTCCTGTCTAAATTTTGGAAATATTGACTGAACGTGGAAATGGCAATAAAGCTCAGCATGCATCTGTGTGTTTGAAAGTGCAGTTTTAGGAGAAAAATTCATCTGTACAATTTTGTGCGAAGCTTGAAAAAAAACAACAACCAAACACATCCAAACAAACCCCTTTATCTCATTTCATATTTTCTTTTTTAAAATACTGATAGATTCATGTTGCCGTAGGCACTGACACTGATCATCTGAGCTCAGATTTGTAGATAATTTTATTAGTTTATCTTCATCTGAAATTTGAAAGACTTTAGTGGTACAATAGCATTGTGAGTGCTTATGTTGTGGTTTTAAACTGCTGTTTTTCCAGGTTCTGGCTTTCCTCTTTGTAACAATTTATTCTGGCTTGTAAAGCTTCTGTCTGTACTCACACGTATATTGTTCTTATAGAAGCAATTATTCTAGGTTTATTTTGTTTTAATTAGAGTGGGTATCAAGACAGGCTAAGGCACTCGAGTTTTATTTGGCCTTTCTAGGCACGATTCACCAGGCATCATATCTGCAAAATGGAAATAACACTCTGTAAATTGGCAACAACAAAACGATGTTTCAAACTCTGAAGGCTACCAAGCTCTCATGTGAAATAAGCCATATGCAAGCTAAATATTGCTAAAAATAAAGTAAATTCATTTTTGCAAATAAATAATTTTCTGAAATAAAGGAGATTAAGTTTGTTCAGTAAACAATTGAACAGAGTTCAAAAGTTTTGAATAAGTTGGACTTAGCTTCCCATTAATGAATTTAATATTAGCAACTGACTGTAGCTACAATGCCTCCAGTTTTCACTTTGTACATGCCTGCATTTTTAAAAAGAGTATTAAGTTTCATAACATATAAGGCTGAAAAGCATACCTATATTATTAAACTTTTTCTAATTTTATGTAACCTAAACACGAGGATTTTTTTAATTCAAAAAAGTACTTTGTAAAAGCTCAGCGTCTTGTGACTTTGTGGAGCTGGGAGAATGCCATAAAGTATTTCTATGTACGTTAGCTCAAATTTAAAATGAATTGGCAGGGAAGGGAATGCTTGCAGAAAGTAGTACCCTTGGGTGCTGGCTGAGTGCATATTCTTAGCCAAGGGTTCCCTTGATGTAAGGAATTACCCACTGGGTGTAAAGCAGATGTAGCCAGTTCCTATACCATTCCCTTCAGCCCTTGTAGAACGAAACATGCTAGGGTTAGGGAGGCATTTTGGAGGGGTGTTAGAGGCCTAGCTGAAACATGCTGCATTTGGTTATCTTGAGTATGGTAGATAGCCCCTTCGGGCCTGTATGAGCTGACGTGTGTGAGAAGAGCTCTGACAGCTGTAACATGTGCCCATGGCCCGAAGTGGTGATGTAGCTGTAACCAGCCTCATACCTTGTGAAACAGACCCGTCTCGTTTTCCTCTCTTCCCCTTCCTCACTAGATCACTGTATCATAGGCTCTTCTCTGATTTAACCACTGTAGAAATACTATAATTTGTGGATCTAAGTGATGATCTTATTAAATGGATTGCTAACGAATGGGCAGAAAAGAAGTAACTACTTTCAGTAGGCACCAAATATAAAGGCACATAGCAAGCAAATTGAATTGATGTTAGTGATTAGTAAATGATTAACACCACATGTAGAGAAATCAAAGTGATTGCATACTGAAGTGTGTTTTTGCCTCCTTACATTGATTCTGTAGGTGCATCATAGTAGAATTAGTTTCTTCTTGAATGGCTGGGAAGATGATGGCACACCTTTTGATTCAAGGATTCTTGTGGGATCAGTTGCAGATACTGATGGTACACTGCAAATTGGACAAAGCTTCACAGGTAAATCGTAGTATTTTAGTGAAATGCACTGGAATATTCAAAATATGATGCGCACAATGTGGTTAAAACATGTGTGTGAGTCATTCTAAGTTATCTATATGCTGAGAAGTGATATCTTCCCATAGGAGAAAATTCCTATTGTATGATTAGTTTTCTCAAAAGATGGGCTGAAAGATAGGCATTTGGTAAGTGATCCTGTAGGTTCATTATTTATTCTGTGAGTGACTGCATATAAGTAGGTTTTCCTGCATTCTCCAAAACATAGATTGGTAAAGTGACACGTTCCCTTAATTTACGATCATAGTTTTTCCGAGTAAATATAGGACACTATTTTGGAGCGGAGTTGTGCGTGGCCACTAAACTATGGTCCTCTCAAGAGCTGGTAATAGAGCTAAAGATTTCTGGCTGTTCATGTTCTTCAGTTCTATCAATACTCATGTAAACTGCTAGTAGAATGAGAACCCACTCAGCCTCTAGTAATGCCCGATAGTGTTTCTCTTTATCTACATACAGAATTTTATGTGTAGTACAGAGTGACATGATCATTGCAGAACAGCTGGGGGATGTTTTGTTGCTCTCCACAAATTCTTGGCTCTCCAGATGTAAGAACACTGATTATTCATCTTCAGGAACACACACGATTTGAAGCTAACCCCTAAAATATAACTGTATGATGCTTAAACAACTTTATTGTGCTCTTGGGCAAGAATGTGATTCTGTGCCCCATTTCTTAAAGCTTATGTATTGAGATGTGTTTTGTTATGATTTTGATTCTGAATACTGGAGAACTAATAAATGTATAAAAGAAAGGAATATTTTAAAATGCTTTTTGTCTTTATTGTATAAATTGATAGGTACAGTTGTACCTACTGTATCTCTTCTCTAATTAGAGGTGGCACATGGACTGGCTCATTACTTCTGTCTAATGAGCCGATCCTTGTGCCACCTCTCTAATCAGAAAAGAGATGGGTACAAAATGTTCTTATAAAGTTATTATAAATCATTCTTTTTATCAAAAAAATTAAGTCACTGCCTTCTATAGTTTTGTCCAGGTCCAAGACGATTTCATTCAGGAGGGGTAATTGTGCAAGAGAGATCTCTTGAGTGCTGAATTAAAGGTGCTTTCATGCAGTACAAAGCTGCCTTCTGCTCAATAGATTACTTATTTATAGCATATTTCTTAGGTTTAGAGCAATTTGTTGGAAGAATGCAAGATTTTCGATTTTACCCTGTGGCACTTACAAACAGGTAAAGAACCTTTTTTTTTTTGGTAAAAAAATGAGAGTGTGGTGAGAAGAATAAATAACAATATGCTTATTTCCAAAAGTATAGTGCTTTCTTGATGTCTTCTTTAGGTCATTGCTTATGATGATTTGCTTCATTGAACAACTTTTCAAACATGACTTTTAATCTAAAAAACCCTTGAGTTAAAATAAATTCAACAAATTAGCAGATTTTGCTTTTCAACTGTTGCTTAAGTATAGCTAGTATGTATACTACTAGGTGTAGTATATATGTAGTGAAAGTCAACACTCTAATAAACACGTTCTTTCCTTGTTATTGTTGTCCGTGTTAAAACATGACTTAGTAAGTGTTCTTGCAGAAAGTGGATTTAGTTGCTAGATTTCAATGCTTATAAGCTATCTAGGTGTTATCAACTAATCCTGATTCTGACATAATCATGTGTGCTGTTAAGCTTAGTCCTACTGGATGAGACTTGCCGAGCTTTGCTAGAGCTCCATGTAAACTGTGGGGCGAGGAAAGGGAGCATAGTGGGCCAGTGCGGTTTAGACCACTTTAAAACTAGTGATCCATATGAAGAGGACAGGCATTCCAGCTGGTCAGCATAATGGCTTTGTGGTTGTGAGCTTGGCTTCCATGCTTAGCAGTTCCTTTCCTCTGGTTGCAGCTTCCCCATGGTATCAGACATCCATGTCAGGTATTCTTGATGCTCCTCCCATCCTCCCGACCCTGAGGTGCTATTGTCTTAACTGTTCATTGCTTTCTATATTAAATTGTCACCATAAGCCACCAATGTTTTCACTAGCTCAGGCCATGTAGCCTTGGGCAATTGCTTCGACTTTCTCCATCCCTGAGGCCAAATTACAGTTGCCACTGCAATTTCTGTTGCCCTCCAGCCTCCCTCCCTAGCGCATTACAAGGAAATGTTACCTTTGTTATCCAGCTCATGCTGGATTAATCTAGTCAATTCAAGCTGGCCAGAAGTAGTCAGGTCTTATTTGTCGGCATCGTGCTTCTGGGTAGGCTACACGCAATGACACTCGTGACTGCAGACCTTAAGGCTACTTAATGATAGTCTTTCTATGAGATGTAGAGCAGTTTCCTAGGAGCTCAGCTGTCTGCAGGACATGAAGATGAACTGAGCTTCTATGAATTTAAAGTATTAATATGAATCTGCATTCCAAGTTACATGAAAATCATGTTGTCTGTATTTTTTCAGAGTATTGCTTGTCAAATGCTTTGAACGGCTGTTTAAGTCAGTGAAATGAATACAGTTTAAAAATTGAAAGATAATGACGTATTTTACAAAGTGTTGTGACCTAATGATGTCTTTGTAGTTGTAGTTTTATATGCACAAATAAAGTAGTCCAAAATGTTTATCTGGGATAAACTGTGAAGGAATGTCTTGCCTGCATATCAGTTAATTTAAGTCTATGGCTCTCTAAAAGGTCCTATAACTTTTTGTTCTGTGGAATTTCTAGTGGCAGCTAGAAAGTATTTATTTGCTTATTAAGTATACAAAAATTATGTTCTCACTGATAAAGTAGGAAGATGTGAAAAAGTAAGAGGTTTTTAATTAAAAAATGCAGTATCTTCTAGGATCACAAAATCCTTTTTTTACTCCAGAGAGGAGCAGATAAAGGTTCGGTAACTTGCCAATGTCACAGAATCAGAGTGGTTTTGGTTGGAAGAGACCTTAAAGATCATCCAGTTTCAGCCTCCCTGCCGTGGGCAGGGACACCTCCCACTAGACCAGGCTGCTCAAGGCCCCGTCCACCCTTACTTTGAACAATTCCAGGGATGGGGCATCCATAACTTCCCTGGGCAACCTGTTCCAGTGCCTCATCACCCTCATCATGAAGAATCTCTTCCTAAGGTCCAATCTATATCTACCCTCTTCCAATTTGAAGCCATTCCCCCTTGTCCTATCACTACATGCCCTTGTAAAAAAAGTCCCTCCTCATCTTTCCTATAGGCCCCCTTCAGGTACTGGAAGGCTGTTATAAGCCTTGAGCCTTCTCTTCTCCAGGCTGAACAACTCCAACTCTCTCAGCCTGTCCTCATAGCAGAGGTGCTTCAGCCCTCTGATGGGCCTTTGTGGCCATCCTCTGGACCCGTTCCAACAGCTCCATATCCTTCTTAGGTTGGGGATTCCAGATATGTCATTCATATCTGCCTGTCTACCTACCCATCCATATATTTATATAACTTGCTATATCAGAGGGAATTAAAAGTACCCAATGGCTTTGACATGGGCTGTAAGAAGTAACTAGAGTGATCACAGACTGGGGCAGCTAAAAAAGTGGGAGTTTGTATTGAAGTTAGTTAAAAGTGATAATATGTCTGTCCAGGCTTTCTAAGGTGCAATGTGATATTACTCAATCTGGTCTTTTTGGAGTATTTGAGTGCAAACTTCCAGCTTCTCTATAGTTACAGGCAATATACCAATGCTATTGTATGCTTAAAAACAGTGTCCAGATCAGTGATTGAGGTCAGATGTGATGCCATAATAAAAAGTCAAAGAATTGTTCTAATTGCATCTGGGGCTGGATTCATCCTACCTAGCTTTAGACACCCCAACAAGTAGCTCATTTCCCTCATCTCCGTATATCTGTGTGACTGCATGTGTGTCTGTGGTGCAATGAAAGCAACTCCAGAGTGCTTTTTCACAGACACCTTCTGGTGCTTATTGTTGGTTATGTAGGGACTCTGGGTATCCTGATTCCTAGCCGATTGTCCCATTTATATGAGATGAATCCAGGCCTTTAGGGCTTCTACTATGATCTAAGCTGAATCTTGTTTATTCTATGAGCCCAGAGACGGAAAGCAGCCTTTGTCCTTTTTTATCATGTATGTAATTACTTTTTTATGTGCTGTGACAGAGACATTTTAGAAGTATTCTCTGGAAAATTTCCTCATCTGCATACCCAGTCCGAGTGCCGCTGTCCTGGAAGTCATCCCCGGGTACACCCATTGATACAGAGGTACTGCATCCCTAATGGTGCAGATGATACCACCAATGACAGAGTGTTGAGGCTGGATGCAGAGGCGCATCCTCTCTACTACATCAATGATGATGACATTGGGACCACCTGGATTTCATCCGTGTTTGCTAATACTGAAAGTCTAGATCGTGGTGTTTCTATCACAATAGATTTACAAAGTGGACAGTATCAGGTAATGAGAAGATTACATTTGCTATTTATTATTTATTAATTTAATAAATAAATAACTAGGAAAATATTTTTGTAGACATTTCATTATAATTTTGAACAAATTAAAACCTTATGCTTTAAGACGTTGTCCTTAGGGGACCAGGAAGAAAACTTCCTTTATCAACATGAAACAATGCAAAAGGCAATAGAATGCATCATAGTTCTTGTCATTCACTTTCGATGAACCTTGGCTGTTGTAACAGGCAGTAATCTAGAATCGATATACCAGAGTGGATATCCTGTGTGAAGACACCAATGTTTAGTAATGTGTTGTTCTCTTTTAACTCCACTTTTGTAAATTTCAACATAATTTTAATTTCTATTAAAACTTGAGGTGTTTGTTTTATACCTTTTGGTAGGAAGCTGACTGCAGTTAAATGGAATTTATTGTGTCTTTGGCACACTGACTTATCAGAGGGAATTTCTGGTGTGTAGATATTCTGGAGACAGTAGTTTAGCCTCTTGAGAAATAGGAAGGAGATATGACAAGCAGTCTAGGCTCCTGAAGAGGTCAGATTGTACCTAACACTTCACTAAGCTGTTGAAGAGTGTCAGGATGTCGTGGAAGGAGTCACATATCAGTAGTGGGGCTGCATTCACAAGAGGGGCTTTACCAGAATTCCACGTATTATTGCTAGCTTATAGGTTTTTGATTTTTTTTCTTTAATGAGGAGAAGGAAAAGAACATGATAACAGATTTTGGCTCCATAAGTAAGAATTAATCATTTAGGTAAAGACAAGTTCAAATGTCTGAAGTTAAAAAATTTGGCTTATTTTAACATACACATTTCTGCATAAGCAGTATGCTGGGGGAAGTGGACGGAGCATTTGATGAGATTCCAAACTAAAAATAGAGAGATTCCTAAAAAAAATCTTAAAATCATTTGTAATCAGACAAACAACTCATCAAATACTTGGAAAAACAAAGCTATGCCCTACATTTTTTTCCAAAACAATATTACTGTAACAAATCTTGGACTTGACTTTGCAGCACGTTTTCAAGTGTTCTTGGAGAAAAGGTGAAGCTCTGAGACAGCAGTTCAGTTGTTGTGTAGCAACGTCTGAGACATCAGTGAGCTTTCTTAATGGAAAAGGTTATCTTTGTTTTTATTTGGGAATATGTGGACTGAAATATTGGTCTTTTTATGTCTGTGTGTAGTAAAGCAAGCTATATTGTCATGCTGAAAAAAAGTTTATATTTTTATTGTTTTACAACTTTATCCATTAACATCAAATTTGGTATCTTCTTGTAGGTGTTCTATATTATACTGCAGTTCTTTAGCCCACACCCTGAAGCAATAAGAATTGAAAGGAAAAAAAGAGATGATCTAAACTGGGAAGACTGGCAGTATTTTGCTAAAAATTGCAGTATTTTTGGAATGGATAACAATGCATCTCTGGAAAAGCCAGATTCTGTCAACTGTCTCCAGCTTCCTAGGTATGAGTGACTATTATCTGCATAATACAGATGTTTTGAACAGGTAACATCCAGACGCAGTTCATTTCTATGTCCCAAGGAGATAGAATCTTTTAATTTGGTATGCTCATTTACTATGGGCTGCTGAGTATATAGTAAATCTGACCTTTCCATTGAAAATTGCCAAAAGGTCATCTGTTATTTTCATCAGACATTGAGGAATGTAATGCAAGTGATTCTTCTGTTATTTTTGAGCTAGACTTCTGAAATTTTACATGTTTGTGTTTTGATTGGTTGTTGCCAGTGGAATTACAGAACAGTGAGATGAAGATTGGAGGACGGTAGGGATATAACATCGTTTTAAAGTATCTCACGAGTGCAAAAGTATACCTTCTTTTCTCTGAGTGCAACTTGTTCTGAAGCTTAGAAAGAGGGCAAACTTAAGTATAGAACACAATCATTCAGCCTTATTACTCATCATGCAAAACATGTAAGGAATGGGTTGAAAATTGCATCTTGAAGATTTCTAATCTTTCTGAGCTAGAATCAATATAAAACTGGGGAGCACGAGAGAGGTCATTACCTTTTAGAAACATGTTGCAAGCCATTTTACAAAACAGTTAACATGTGCAAATTTAAAAATATTTAATATGTACAATATACATTTCACAAAGCTAATGTATTAGATATGTAATATGTACCTATATAATTTTACACACACATGCATATATGTATACACACATATATATTTCTGAATCTATACCACTATATATATTGAAATGCACAATCTCTTGTGTGATTTCAGATGCCAGTCAGTATTAGGCTTGTTTAGTACTTGACTGGAAATCAGACAGAAAATACAGTCATAGGTGCTGTAGGCTTTTTGCTTTTTTGTTGTTTCACTTTTGCTACCTTCCTAAGACTTTTCAAGTGTCAGCATGTTTGTCTGTTCTCTAAGAATTTAGTATTCTGAGGAGAGGAGCATAAGGTCCTCTGAGTTATGCCAGTTTTCAGCAAAGGACTTTGAGCTTTATTGCTGATCCTTGGAGTAGAGGGTAGAGGAGAAAGGAAATCTCTTAAGTAAGTGAAATGTTTTTGGAAAAATAATCCAAATGAAGTGTAGTGCCTTTTTCAGCCCACTAATATGTATTTGTATATTTTCTAAAAAGAACTGAGGAGTTAAACATGAACTATTTCCAGAAATGTTTTGTAAGTAGCACTGCTTCTCCCCTTCAATGACAGTGTAAATGATGGCATGAAGTGATACAAATGAATGATTTTGGGTACAGCTGATGTACAGAAAGCTTTGCTTAAAAGCTAAGAAACATACTGTGTACTCAGAAGTTACTGTTGGAAAAGTGCTCCAGATTTGTCAGCATTGTAGCAGAGCTCCCTGCTGAGACATTTATGGGAGGGGAAGATGATTTTACTGTAAAACAAAACTGGTTTCTCTCCCTCTGTCATACCTACATACTTGTAAGTGCCAAGATGTGTCCAAATTGTCTGTCCAGGGTTTAGAAAAGAGTGTGCTTGTATCCTGATGGCCTGGCTGGGAGTCCTTCAGTTGACATGGAAGGCAAACGACCTTGGCTTTGACACCCTTACCAAGGTGTGAAGGTTCTTGGTTTGGTGACCACCTGCTAGCACTGAATGGACGCTTTTGTGTCCTTGAGGAGATGAATAAGATTAAAGCTTTTGTACTACCTCTGTAAATTAGGAATTACTTGGTGTCCTTAATCCCCCCATCAGAGGCTTGAGTCTTTGCTCAGTCTGAATATTGGCTGACCCTTGTTTTAGAATCTCCTTTGTTTTCGTGTTTTCCTGAGAAGCTGTGGGTAGATGCCCTGAGATCTTCATGACCTGCTTATCTAGATGCTGGCAGTCTTGCAGTCCTTCTGCTGTTCCTTCTGGTGCTTCCATACCAAGACGGTGTCATTCATCTGCCATTTGTACCCACTTTAAATTTTCTGTTGCAGCTCTGTATGTTATGGATGAAAAGTACTTTTAACTTTCTGCAGAGAGGAAGAGACAGCAGTATCCCCCAGAGAAACATAGAGCTATATTCCACTGAGATTTTTGTGAAGCACTGGCTTGTATAGGGGCACAGTAAATTCAAAGACCATTCATGAAGACAGAGCAGTATGATGCAACAGACCTAGTCTAACTACGAATCTCACATTTCAAAAGTTCGGAGATATTTTGAAGTTAGGAGATTTACATTTTTTTAATATTGTATGTCTGGTGCCAGGTGATACCATGGGGATGCCTATTTTCAATCAGTCCACGTGAATGTGCAAATAAGCAGGCAAGTTCTGCTCATGGCTAAACTCTGCCTAGTAAATGTACCAACTTGTTTCGTACCAAATTGTGCAAATATGCAGTTTATATATACTTGTTTACTCAGCCTTTGCTTGATTTCTCAGGACTGTCCTTCCATTTCTTGTGTTTAAATGTACAGTTTTACTCTCAATCCTGCTGCATTCCATTAAATTCTCTTGCTCTTAACTCTCTGGAAGGTGGCATGTGTTTCTAACTTCTCACTCATTGGAGGAGATTATATAGTCCAGTGACTCTGAAATTCAAAATATGATTGTTTTTGTATGATTTTTATGTGTTTAGCAGATATATAACTAACAACGTGGGCATGTTAATTATCATATTAGTAATCTGAATGATTTCTTTGTGAATTTCAAGCATAGTTCATGTTTCTCAAAGATAGTATTTAACTTATTGAAAACTTACAGCAGATGGCACTGTATCAGTCATGCTTTATTCATATTTTGAAGTTGCCCTTTAGAGGCTTTACTTCTAATTGGAAACTTAGGGTCTGGAGAAAAGCATGGCAGCTTGACCAAAACCAGACATATAGTGGATGTTTCTTTCCTCCTGCTTGAATTCTGGTTACTGGGAATTCACCAACATAAGAATTTTTCCCAGAAACCATAAAAACCCTGCATAGAGTTAAGTGGAGACACTCTCTGAGAAAAAGGACGTTAGGAGATGGAATCTGTAAAATGTGTGATCTTTTGATTTTCACTTGTCTTCCTTTCTGTTTAAACAGCATTACACCATATTCTCGTGGTAATCTAACTTTTAGTGTTCTTACCCCGGAACCAAATCAGCGACCTGGTTACAGTGACTTTTATAATACTCCATCTCTCCAAGAATTTGTAAAAGCTACACAAGTGAGGATTCATCTTCATGGCCAGTATCATACTAAAGAGCCCTGGGTAAATTTTAGGCATAGATACTATGGAGTTAATGAGGTTACAATCAGTGGAAGGTAGGTTTTATGGAACTCTTCCCCCACCTATCACTGCCTCTGACTAATACAGCTGTGCAAAGTATGTAATGACCTACCTAAAATTTAATGGAGTCCTGATTTTACATTTATGAATGAGAAATGAATTTTGTCTGAAGCAGTGCATCAAGTTTGAAATGATTGGTGTACTGTTTTTTTAAAAACATTTGCTCACAAGTTATTCTAAAATTAATTGTGCTTATTACACAGTTCTGTCAAAAGCAATCTTTTCCTTGGAGTTACCAATGCCTCTAAGAAAAGGCTTAGGATTGGAAAACAAACCATGGCTTGTGTTTTATTTCAGTAGCTCTTTAAGTTTCATTATAGATTTCCAGACATGGCAATTTTAACAGTCTTAGTACAGAGCTAATTCTTTGTTTCAACTGTAGTTTTTCATTTGAAACTGGGCAGCTGTCAGTAAAAGTGTTACATTATCTGTGACTGACAACTTTATTGTGTATGGTAAATGTACTGTCTTGTGAAAGGGCTAATTATGCCCTGTAAATAATATGCAAATTTGGCAATGAAATAGTGTCCAAGAAGCATATGTTGCAAGTTTTGTTAATAAGTATTATTTCTGAATTTTGGTGGTTGAGATCTCATTTTGAGAGAAAGCATGCCATTAGAAGTCATGTTTACCTTAAACTTTTATATACTACTACAGTGTTTTGATTATTGATTTAGATCTGTTATGATAATGCTTTTACTAAAATAGCTACAATCTTGATGACTGTCTAACAGTAATTTCAGCTGTAGCTGGTAAAGCTGTACCATGCTCCAGAAGACCAGCCCTTCAGGTAGAGTCGAATGGCTATTGCCTATTCAGCAAGAAATGAATGTAGTAACTGAGCTAAAAATGGGTTAAACTAGAAGATTATGCTTAGTATAGTCAAGAATTCTCGAAAAACTATAGCCACACTATAAGGCTTAATATCGATGAATAATTGCCATTTATTTAATAGAGTTTTACATACTAAGGTCATATTCTAAAATATCAGTTTCGTTACATATCATATAAGGTAACTGTAGGTGTACTACATGCTGGTTTTTATTTTCTTGGAAAACAGTTGTTGATTTAAAAATATGTTGAGCCAAGTAGTCTTTTGTGGGTTGCTGCATTTAAGAACATCCACTTTGGTGGTGTGTGTTTGTTCATAACAAAGAAACAGACTATGAAGTACACAAAACTGTCGTTGTGACCATGTTATATATTGTTGGACAGATGTGTTTCCATGTTTTAATTTTTATTTCAATTCTTATTATTCTTTCAGGTGTAATTGCCATGGCCATGCTGATAATTGTGATTCAGCTATGAAACCATATAGATGCCTGTGCAACAAGGAAAGTTATACAGAAGGAAATAATGTTAGTCTCTCCTTTATCTGTCTATGTCACCTATAAATAGTGTCAAAACTGCGGTTTTAGTTCTGGGAAAGAATGTGTGTTATGTGTGTTAGTGTTGTCCTAGCTTTTATAGGGAAACTCTCCATAGCAGTCTTTGTATTAAATAATAAATAAACAAAAAATTCCCCTCCCTCCCACTCCACCCTGAACCAAAAGCCATTTCATCAACGACTGTTTAGCGTGCTGTGTTCAGGGATTTGATTTCTTTTCAGAAGATTATACCACTTTGAAACATTAGATGCAAACCTGAATTTAGACTGTTGGCATGTAATAAAGATTACACCTCTACCTCCTGTAGCAACTTGCAAATGATCTACAGGTTGAAAAGATAACGAAGACCCAATGTTCACAGCAGGTGTACTTCAGGTTTTCTTTCATTTTTTTTTTTTTTTTGTTTTGAACTCTACAGTAGTTTTGGTCTGGTCCTATGGACTCCAGGCCCATTCAGTAGGTGGAGCACAGTAGGCAAAGCCCTGGAGTTCAGCTTCCAGTTAAGTTTCATTTGGAAGGGTTAGTTCAAATGGTCCAGGACAGTTTCATGATGCAAACCAAAGCACAGCAGATGCAGAAAATTTGGAGATTTGCTTAAGAAGTGCATGCATAATCCAAGGTAATATGCTAACATAGATTTATCTTCTGATACTAGGAACATCTGTAGGATGCTTGGGGTCTGTAGATTGCAATCTCTGGCTTGAGCTAAGAATGAGATCTTTTAGTGCAATTATTTTAAGTGTTTCTAACATAGGAAGAATTGAAACATTTTGGACTTGATTTTAAATATCTGTTGCATAGTTGAGTACAGTTAAGAAAATACTGGGACATACCTGTACATATTTGCTTAGAAGTTATTTTCTTGGGTGTCTTATTCATTATTTTGATCTAACCAGTGATGTGGGTAGTGGCTTTTTGAAACACTGAAAACTGAGCTTTAAATTTATTTATTTAAGGACAGCCTGGGAATGTCAGTTTCCCATACTTTTTACAGCTATATATAAGATTTGCTTCTCTTCAAAATAATGTGCAGAACATTAGAACATTATTGTTCTAATAAATGAACAATCTTAATATTACTATTTACTGCTCTGAGTTTTCAGATAGTTGATAGTAAAGTTAAATTTCTTGGAATTAATTAAAAGTCCATGCTAAAAATACAATCTAGGAAATACATTCTTTTCATTGCTTTGCTTTGTTGCGCTCTTCATCACAGCATTTCTCCTTAAACAGGGATTTTGTGAAGCATAGTGTGTAGTTGAAACTTACCAAGCTGCGAAATAACTGTTTCCCTACTAGTTTTATAATTCATGGCCATAGAGATGTTTGGTGTAAATCATGGTCTTCTAGAGAAATATGTAGAGGAGAGCTTAGAATAATGGACAAGAGTCTGTTGCTAGATTAATTATTTCTCACAAAAAAAAAGAAAAAAATGAGAAAGAAAAAGAAAAGAAGTAGTTGAGATTAAGAAAGAATGAGTTACATCAAAAGAATGAATCCTGCGTTCCCACAAATGTTAGATTTCCATCATGACTATGTGTTTTATTCCTTGCTTATTTATTTATGCTTTTTGGAGGTAGGCTTTCTAAAACTTAGGAAGGGTATACGGAATAGCAAGAACGATATCTAATCTCACACCAAACAACCCCTAGTCGCTCTGTGCAAGACGTGTTAATCTGACTTTATGTTTGAGATTGCTCTTATGATCAAGTGAAAGAACTTCGTAAAGTTTCATAGGGGATCTAAATTTTCTGTTATTTTAAGTTGAAGTGTAAAATATGCTGTCTAAAGATCTACAGAAATTCAAAGATTTTAGATGGGTCAAATTAGGAAAAAAAATCAAAACTGACAATGTCCTTTTAATTAGAACACACATTGTGAAATGTTACTTTGTAGGGATTAATTATAAATATTTAATAAGTGCTGGAAGTTCACCGAGCACTCTTGCAAGACTTACGCTACCTTGTGAAAATAAACCAAATACATTTTAATGATGTATCTGCCTTATCAAATATTTTCTGTCAATGTTAATGGGTTGTTCCAGCAAGTGTCACATTTTTGATATGGCACATATGCATTGTAACTGTAATTTAAATGCTTGAATTAACTGTATTCTTTCAGAGTAGAATAAGAATGTTGCTTAATTATTTTCCTCATTCTTTAATGACCATGTCAGTATCTACTAAATATGAAATGAAACACAAGTAATAATAAAATATAATTCATATTTGCAATTATATCACTACTTTGAATTTTATCAAGGATTTACATGAAATCTGAACAGCTTTATGGTTTTGATTTTTTTTGCAAGGCAAACACTTAAAAGCAAAACCAAAATTCATCCTGATTTTTTGCTATCATTGGCATTGATAAAACTCTTTTATAGACTTGCACCTACATTTCTCAGGCTCCCACCCCAGTGAATTAGGCATTTATTAATTTTTTAAATTATTTTGGATTCAGTGAAGCATTTGATGAAAGATCTTTCCAAATATAAACTTTTTTCTTGCAGGAGAGAGCAAAATTTTGAGAAGAAATTGCACTGTTAGCAAGTGTTTTTTAACTTTTGTCCTCTGGTAGCAGCAAGTAAGTTACCATGACTGAGGAGGTACAAAAAAAGTTTTTTTGTTTTATGGGGTTTTTGTTTTGTTTTGTTGTTTTTTTCTTTTTTTTTTGTATCTTGGACCAGAAATCAGAGATCCCTTGACAAGCTCTTAACATATGGCGGGGTATGTCCTTGTCACATTTACACTTAATACCACTAAAATTACCATCTCGAATTTATTTGGCATGTACATCTGGATAGCTGTTTTGCAGCAAAGCAATACAAGAAATTAAAAATTTGCTTGATTCATTACAAATGGAAATCTTAGTTTAGTTGATTGCATCACCATGTTATGAAATTTGACATACCAAATGGAATTTATTTTTTTCCCCTGAGTTCTGTTTTGATGAAAAAATATGTTGCTATGAAGTTTAAGATGATGGTAAGAAGGGAGTGCTTAAGAATGACTTGCAGATGTTGAGGGGCCAGTTTAATAAAGAAGCAGAAATAAATCCTTACAGATCTTGCCTCTCATTTTATGAAAAAAATATTCAGCTTCTTCATTTACAAATTGTTCTGTAAATGCCTTGTGTCCTACTTTGGGAAATAGCTCAGCATTTTACAAATGGAAACTGAGGCACCAAGAGTACAGTTCAGATTTTGGTAATATTTATATGTAAAGATGTGCAAAGACATACAAATATATAGAGATGAGTAATAGTATGTTCAAAAACTTTGCATGATGTCACATGAAAAACAGGAAACAGCCCATGAAAATAAAAGAAGAACAAATAATGTCAACCTTACCACACAGTCTCAGAGACTTCTTTAAAATGCTCACGCAGAACTTAATAGAGAAAGGTAATGGCAAAATGTACAGGCATAATTGTAGAAATCATTATAGCAAATAGAATATAAAATAAATAAAGCAACTCTGATAAATGCTTGGGAGGGTATAAATTTAAGCGAGAGTGTGACTGGCTAGAGTAAAGGCGTCAGATCGTAAGAGTTTTCCATGCAAATAATTAATGGTTATAAATATCTGCTGTCTGAAAACTGGGTATGGTATTGTTGATTTACCAAGAATTGGATAAATAAGGCTTTTTGTGTTGTTACAGAAGAACCTATCTAAATCTTAGTTAAAGGTCTATCTGTATCATCCTATTACATGTTGGAATTAATGATACATAATACCTGAGGAACTGTAAATATTAAGGACAGTAAGTGGTTTCTCACTTAATAACAAAGACTTGTAGCTTGCAGGGCAAACAAGCTAGCAAAAAATGCTATTTTTGGTAATCTGTGTGGCATAATTTGTGTATCCAGAGAACAGACCTACAAAGAATTTGGTTATATCAGAACAAAAAGAAAGGAAATTAAGCAGGCAGATGGTTGACTGGAGTTTTAGGAAACACCAAGTGAAAAGACACCTAGTCCAGTAGTTTTACCTGCCTGAAAATTTTAGGTAACTTTTGACATGTCCATAGAAGTTGTGGATTTGTCTATGGATCCATCCCTGGAACACTGGTATAATTTCACAGTTCAAAGATCCAGGCTTCTGAAACAATTTGTGTTTGAGTATTGCTGAAATACTGAGAGAACTTGTTGCAGTCTCAAATACTTCATGATTTGTTGCACAGGTGATGATATGCCAAAGGAATTGTGAAGAGGTCATTATCCCTATACATTTTGATCTGATATTTGGAAGATTTACTTCAGAGGTAGGCAGATGGCAACTAGCATTATGGTTGTCATTGTTACCTCTCAGAGACTGAGAAGGCTGTTGCTGTCTGAAAATAATTTTAGGGACTTGTGTAATCTGCAGGGTATTTATTTCATTCAATGTGAAAGGAAACTAAGACACAAATGGGCTGGTGCTTCTCTGTTGTTGGAAGCGTCTGTTGTAAAGCACAGTGCTACATATATTAATTGAATTTCTATGATTTTTCACATATTCAAATATAAGTGCCCAAGTCGTTAGTGAATTGTGGGGTTTTTTAGTTTTTTTTTACCACACTAGAACTGTTTAAAAAAACACAGAGCACCATGTAATAACTTCTTCAGAAGTGTGAAATTAACTCTAAATACCTAGTAACAGTGGCTACAGCAATCTATAATGTTACAGGAAAAGGGAATGCAAAGGCTTATTCCAAGCAGGCAAGGCAGAAAGAAGGAAAAATAAACACACAAGATCTCTTACAGTTTAATATCCTGAGAAAGTCTGAGCTTTGGTAAAATAGAACACATGCCAAACTTGTCAGTTGTAAAACATACCTTCTTCCTCTCTCTTATTTTACATAAGTCCTACAGAACTGGAGTCTAAATAAGAGTTAGATGGAGTGGATGTCTGATTTGAAAATAGCTTTGAATTTTAATCCTGGAAAACTTAAGTGTGAATTAATTTACTGAGCAGCCTTATTGTCAGAATTAGCGTGATTTTGTAGGACTAGCATGGCTTCAAGTAACTTCACAAAAAAAAAAAAGGGCATAAGCGAAAGAGGAGTTGAGTGGAAATACATCTTATACTGCCTGACAACATCTGTGCTAGTGATTGTGATCTCAGTTGTGTCCCATTATTGGAATCTGGCATTAGAATCATAGATCTTATGTTCTTTGCCAGTCAGGTTATTTGTCAGTCACTTTGCCATTGAACGCAGCAGTAGTATCTTTTCTTAGAATGTTATTTGGCATACGGTATTTGTAAACCATCTGTTACGTCTGTGCTTAATTTCAAAAACTATGTTGCATCCTTTTAAGGTACCTGGAATGTTATGATGGAAGCCCCATAAGACACTGGGGGCTCTGTTCTATCTTCCTTAGTGACTTAGATTGTTCTAGGTTTTGTTGGGTTTTTTTTCCCCCCCCTAATAAAACTTGGCTTTTGAGTTTAAGAGCTCTTTGGTCTTTGGGGAGTTCACAAATGACAGACATGGTTCAAAACTCTGCTAACAGGTGTGGTCTTGATAGATAGTCAAATGCTGTAGTGAGAGTGCTGGGGAAAAGCCACAGGGAAATTAAGATGACTGTTTTCAGAGCAAGGCTTGGCTACACTGGAATAGATATGCCTAGAAGCCATATTTATATGTCTAATGAAGCTAAATGAAGTGAAAGCATACTGTCCATTTGGGTACAGACTGGGATCTTGTAGGAAGAAAAAAAAGTATGCGATGAACTATCCTAATATAGTCAACACTATAAATAAACATAATTGGTTAATATACGTCATGGGGTTTTTCAAAAACCAGATACTATTTCAAAATGCATGAGAAGGTGGCATTTTAATCTTGATATTACTTCAGTGGGTTTTTAACTCAATGACCTAGGTATATCATAGAAGCATACGTATAATGTAAGTATTACAGGTGTGTATGTACACTAATTATTGCAACTGAACTTTGACAGGTATGAGATGGGAACTCCTAAACAGGTTAGGAAAAGAAAAAAGAATAGATTCTACTTAACACAACACAACGCAACAGGATGCCACCCAGAGGCAAGCTGTGGCATATTTTAAAAGTATTGGAGTAGAAGGTTCTGGTTGATCATGACTTATTGCAAGTCTTGAAGTATTGTTACCGTTGCCTTCTGAAGTATTTCTTTGAATATTTGTTGACTGTTTCTTCAGAGGCATTGCCCTCAGCATTCTTAGCGCCAAATAAGGATCTTGGCACACAAAGGCTTAGGCAGAAGTCACTGATGATCTTTCTGTAAGCATGCTGGCTTCAGGAATTTTGAGAAAGTTTTTAGTAATAATTTTTGTACAAAAAAAATCCTGATTTCATTTCTGGAAATAAGTTTTTAATCTTAATTTTAGACTAATGAAGTGGGCCAAGTTGATCTAGGTATTTTGACTGTCTGGCTCCATGTAATGTTTTCTCAGAAAACTTTTTTTCACAGCAGGTGATACTATATATCAAGTTGGCATGTTTGTTGTTGTCCAAAGGGAAATCCATATGTTTAACATCTTTTCTGAAGGGTCTAGATATAACTGAGAATGAGGACATCTGCTTGTTTGTGAGTTGTACTGTTATGAAAGAAAATTTTGTTTCAGAATAGAATTAACTTTTTTTCTTTTTTTTTTTTTTAAATCTACTGCTAGAGACCTTGTTCAGGTTTGTAAAAAGATTTTTGAGAATTTACCTATCCATTTTACACATGATAGCCATGAATTGAAACCTGAATCTCGCAGTCCTTTGAAAATCTCAACAACTATTCTTCGGAAAAATACAGTATTTACATTTGGAGAATGAAAACCTGAGTATTGCCACATGTACATCATCATGCTACCAAAAGTGAAAGTTGAACCACAGCTGGTCTGGAAGTTAAACGCAATTCTTAACCTAACAAACTTAGCAGGATAAAGTGGGGGTCCAGTGCATATTTCTGATGCATACAAATATGAAAACTGCTGGAATAGTAATTGTTTCAGTCATTGATAGGGACAAAGGGAGTGACTAGAGATAGGAAAGATGCATGTGAATGAGGAAAGGATTTAAGCTATATAACTTGTGTAACAGCTATGGTCAAAACATTCCTCTCAGTGTACTTAAACTGGGCTAACTGCAATTGGGCAGTGATTCTTCTGATAAACAAAGGTCAGAGTTCAAGGTCTCAAGTGAAGCCCTGATAATTTTCATCCTGAAACTGCTTTCTTTCACTGTGGTGATATTGTGTTTTTTTTGTTGTTTTGTTTTTAACATTGAAAAAAAGGTGGCTATTCTTACATTAGGTCTTACTGTTATTTTAATTCATTTAAACTAAAGTTCAGCAGATAATTTTTGTACTCTCAATTTCTCTCCCAAGTTGCTTTTGTTGTAAGTTGTGAGTGCTCCTCAGTTCTTCAGCTGTCTTAATCTTATGTTTTCTAATTCAGTTTCTCATTTTACCCATAGATGATTCCCAGCATCATCTATGAGTGAAACAGTTAAGAAACTTCAGTACGGTTTTCTGATTTCAGTGTGTAGGTGATGTAGGGGCACGTAAATAATTATCATAGTGCTTGGAACTGGTGACATGGAGAAAGATGAGCACACTTCTGGAACTTAGGACATAAGAAGTTGCCCAAATACTTTACAGAAGCAACTTATTTTGAAGTATTTAAATTATTTTTGAAAAATGGAACCACTACTTGCAATACATTTTATTTCTTAGATCCAGCAAGGCACCAGTATTTTGGGAATGGACTTTTGATGATGCTAAATTAAATTAAAATTAAATTTAAAAATTTCTTCTAAATAAACACCTCTGCAATGCCAGCATGTACCATTCTCTGGGCCAATTTCATAATAAAGACAATGTAATTGTGCAGAATGCTATCCATTCATTGACTTTAAGAAATCTAATTTGGTTTTAGTTTTTGATGGGCACAGGGGACACAATAAATTTTCTCCTTGGAGTTCTGTAGTCTGTTATGAACTGAAGATTATTCCAACTTCATATTCTTCACAAAGCTCTTCTTAGAAGATGCTGTTGTGAGTTCATCCAAGTAAAAAATGAGCTTCTGAGGTGCACCCAAACTACTTAAAAAATACTTCTACTGGTTTGGATTTAAGGTAACTAGGAGTTGAATATTGTTAGTCTTTCTAGCTAATAAATTTGAAAAGAATTGAAGAAAGCAAGATAGATTATTTGGTTATTTAAAAAATGTACATGGTATCCAAGTATTGCATTTTTGTCATATTTAAAATATAACTTGATGGACTTGACTATGTCTGGAGACTTGGATTTTGTTTAAATTTTTTTCTCAAAAATTTCATGAGATGAATGCACATTAAGAAGCGCTGATACAATGTCACATATTTGGTCATAGCAGGCCTTTTATTTCACTCACAAGGTCAAATGGAACTTTACAGACTACAAGTACTACAATACTACAAAACAGAATAACAGACATTGTTTACAATGCATCCAAATGGATGCATTAGGTGAATGTCTTCTGTCTTTCAAACACTCTTGGCACCGTATTGCATCTGACTAAATCTGAATCTCAGGATATTACCTGGTGTTGACTATCTGAATATTTATTCTTCTGCCCACCTTCCTCGATTTTAATCTGTTGTTAAAAGTAAGTTAAAAAGATTTTAAAAAATAAGAGGTTTTGTCATTTCCCTGTATGCTTTCTCACTTATTGTCTAAAACCACTATTTTTAATATTTAAGTGGGAGAAAACACATAGAAAGAAATGTGAATATTTAGGGTATAATAATGTTCTTGTAAGGTAAATAAGCAGTGTTGTTTGTTTATTTATTTTGTATTTCAGTGTGATCAGTGTTTGCCATTGTACAATGACAAGCCTTTTCGTCCAGGTGACCAAGTTCATGCCTATAATTGCAAACCTTGCCAATGTTACAGCCATGCAGTAAGCTGCCACTATGACTTAGCAATAGACCCTTTTCCTCAGGAACACTACAGAGGCAGTGGTGGAGTGTGTGATAACTGTCAACACAACACAACCGGTAAGTCATATGAAAGAGAATGGGCTGTTTGTTTTACAGTCACTTTTTGGCTAGGTCTTACGTGAGCTGAAATTAGTAATGCTTAATGGCTGACATTCCAATAATTTCTAGTGTATATGCAGTTTTAAACTACCCAGATAGTGTGGTAGTTACAATTGTGTCAATACTTAAGCTACAGGAAAATACTGAAAAATTGATCCAATCTTGCATAAAATCTTCTGTGCTAAACACATTCTAATGAATAAATGTAGAATGTAGAATGTGTAGTTTCAAAGCTATTTTCATTATGTGTGCCTTCCAGAAGGCTGTCTTTCTGATCAAACCAGTTTAACAGATAACATATTAAAAATATTGTTGAATTTTGCTGTGATGTCAGTTTCTTGCTTGTTGAGTAAAAGTTTCTATTCAGAGTAATGAATAAAGGTTTCTATTCTGTGTAACTAATATATTTGAATACTTTTGAAAACAATTTGATTTCAGATTTCTTGGCTTTCTTTAGTAAAGGGAAGAAAGAAAAGTTTCAGGTTCAATGGTAATTTTACCAAAAAATGTATAGGCATTTGCATGGCAAGGCTTTTATATAAGTGTGGTATTATATAACAGATGGAAGTTTAATGGAGTAAAACATAGTTTGTAACAGGTTCATTGTTTCATATGCTCTGGATCACTAAATTGGCAGGTAGAGATGAAAGGTGCATTAAAATGGACGTCCTGAAAATTATAGAATTCTCTCAAAGGAATAGAGTCTTTAATTTTGAATTATACAGCTAATTTTAATGAATTGGAAGCCATAATGCATAACCTCTCTTTCATGCAGGAAGGAATTGTGAGCTGTGCAAGGATTTCTATTACAGACAAGCAGGTGCAGATCTTTCAGCCACTGATGTTTGCAAATCCTGTGACTGTTATGCAACAGGCACCAAAAATAAAAGCCTCCTGTGTGATAATGTAAGTAGACTCAATACAAAAAAATGACAAAACATTTTAATCAGCTGGGTAGTCAGCAGTAAGATTTTGCAAAGCGTATTTAGATGGTAGCTAGTTTATAAAAAATGCTTAAGTTCAGCCTTTTCAAAATAATTGACTTGCATCACAGACTGAAAGCTGATAAAACACAAAAAGCAATTTGAGATGTACTGTTGAGTTCTAGATCAGCAACAGACATGAAAGGTACTATATGAAGTTTAAGAAGTGAGTAGTAGTTTTGGAATACTAACAGGTACCTGTGCATTGAGTAATGTACATCTAGGTTTGGAGTGTTTCTGAAGGTCTTGTTACTCTCTTAAAATTATTAACAGATTTTTAAAAATTCAGGCAATAAGCTGAGCCTGAAACTGAACTAAAATGAAGCTAGTTTTCCCTCTAATAAGGCAAAGATTGATCTCACTTCTAATTCATAAAGTCAATCTAAAAAAAAAAGAAGGAACCTACAAAGTGATGCTGAAAAGAGAACACCGTCAGCTATGCTTTTTTAGCCTAAGGACGTCATTGACATACAAGACATTTAGTCCAATAAGGAATCTATCTGTAACTTTAAAAACACACGTCAAAGAAAAGCGAGAGAAGCCACTGAAGTCTTGAAAGCATATTGAAGATATATTGTGGTTCATGTTCTATTCATGTATGTCCTGTCCATTGCCAAAATCCAAATTTTGTTAGGAATAAGGAAGAAAGATCTTCTCTGTCTGAAATTAATTTTAAAGACATTTTAAAAGTTGAACTTGTTCTACAGAGCATTGAGATAGAACTTCTTCAGCTTGTTGCCACATTTCCCTTCTGTGCTCTTTTCCAAACTTTTTTTTCATAAAACAATCTCTAGCATTTTACATGTGTTTCTTGTTATTGCATTTTATTTAACAGTGAGGTATTGTGGATCCTGTTTCATCCTTGGTTCTATAGTAGACCAAATACAGGTCTGATTTGAATCAGTGCACCGTCACAGGACTCATGCATTGGTGCATTTGCTGAATGATATGCAAATTTAGCACAAAATGTTTTTTTAAAATAATCCTCTGTCCTCTGTAGAATGAATAGGAATAAATTTATAATTTCGGGTCTTCTGAAGATTATACTTTTTGCCAGCATTACAGAAATGAAAAAAAAAAAACAAAACCAACTTGAAAAATACAAGTATCATGTTAGGGCTCTTTTTTAAGGTATAGGAAAAATGAAAGCAAATACTGTTTTATCTGCCCATGGTTTGTGGTGAAATTTTAACCTAAAACATCTTAGGTGTGATTAATAATCAGAGGAAGAGTAGTTTAGAGAAGTCCCTGCTTTACAGAGAATTATACAAGAATGTTCATGATACTTAACTATGAAAGTATGAATGGGGAGATAAAATAGCAAAAATGGGGGAAACTGCATTGCTCTATAAAACATCATTTGACTCCTGCAGAGCAGGGGCAAATTATTAAGAGGCATTAAAAATAGATTAATAAGTCTGCAGACTAAAGGCTGAAATGAATTACATGAAATAGGAAGGCGTCGTTGAAAAGTGTTTCCAAATTTGACCTGTAGAAGATGGAATCATAAGGAATTAGGACCTTATTCATGAAAATTAATTATCACGTCACTATGATAATTTTCAAGGAAATATACCAAAAAAATGGGACAGAATACACTTTTACTGTGTATTTTGTCCCATTTCTCCAGTTCATCGAGGTTTTTTCTTTCTGCAAAGTTCTAGTTGTGTCACTAAGTTCCAAGAGGTAGTGAGTTCCAAAATTAATTAATTGAATCACAAATTGATCTAGTGATTCATGCAGGAAGAATAGTTGCTCGTTGTAATGTAGATTGTTTATAGAGTGGGTAGAAGAGCTTACTATAACATGGCTACTCCCATGTCAGTTCTTTGGCTGTTCTGTTCTCGTTTCATTCTACTCTTGGTGAGAAATACATGTAGGTGTGTAGCGTTTCACATGGGTTCTCAGTTCTCGTATATCTGCACATCTTGCTCACTTACAGATCAGTGTGTAATTTCATTTATATTTTAAAGTGCAACCTAACATTAAAGATTTCAAAGTTATAACTTTATGGCTTATAGTAATGAGTGGGATTATAGAAGAGTGGTGGCAGTTCATTAGCAGAGAGAGAGGTCTTCTATTGAGGTTCATAGGTACAATAGAGAGACTTATCATAGAATCATAGAATGGTTTAGGTTGGAAAGGGCCTTAAAGATCATCCAATTCCACCCCCGCTGCCATGGGCAGGGACACCTCCCACTAGATCAAGCTGCTCAAGACCCCATCCAACCCGGCCTCGAACACTTCCGGAGAGGGAGCATCCACAACTTCCCTGGGCAACCTGTTCCAGTGACTCACCACCCTCCGCATGAAGAATTTCTTCCTAGGGTCTAATCTAATCTAAAGCCATTCCCTCATCGTGTCACTGTGTGACCTTGTAAAAAGTCTGTCCCCATTCAGGTACTGGAAGGCTACTATAAGGTCTCCTTGGAGCCTTCTCTTCTCCAGGCTGAACAAGACTAGCTCTCTCAGCCTGTCCTCATAGCAGAGGTGCTTCAGACCTCTGATGATCTTTGTGGCCCTCCTCTGGACCTGTTCCAACAGCTCCATGTCCTTCTTATGTTGGAGATTCCAGAAATGAACCCAGTAATCCACGTGGGGTCTCATGAGTGCAGAGTAGAGGGGGAGAATCGCCTCCCTCACTCTACTGGCCACACTTCTTTTGATGCAGCCCCGGATACAATTGGCCTTCTGGGATGCAAGCACACATTGCTGGTTCATGCCAAGTTTCTCGTCAATGAGCACCCTGAAGTCCTTCTCTGCAGGGCTGCTCAGTCATGTTGTCCCCCATCCTGTATTGAAACTGTGGATTGCCCTGACCCAAGTATAGGACCTTACACTCAGCCTTGTTGCACCTCATCAGGTTCATACAGGCCCACTTCTCCAGCTTGTCCAGGTCCCTGTGGATGAAATCCTGTCCTTCTGGTGCAACAACTGCACCGCTCAGCTTGGTGTTGCCTGCAAACTTGCCGAGGGTGCAATTAATCTCATTGTCAATATCATCAAAGAAAATATTAAACAGAACCCTGAGGGATACCACTTGTTATGGATCTTCATCTGGACATGGAGCTGTTGACCACTACACTCTGAATGTGACCATCCAACCAGTTCCTTATCCACCGAACAGTCCACCCATCAAATCCATATCTCTCCAATTTAGAGAGAAGGATATTGGGGAGGACCATGTCAAAGGCTTTACAGAATTCTGGATGGATTACATCCATTGCTTTTCTTGTGTCCACTGATGTGGTTACCCCATTGTAGAAAGCCTCTAGGTTGGTCAGGCAGAACTTGCCCTTGGTGAAGCCATGCTGGCTGTCCTGAATCACCTCCCTGTTCTCCATGTGCTTTAGCATAGCTTACAGGAGGATCTCTTCCATGATCTTTCCAGGCACAGAAGTGAGACTGACAGGTCTGTAGTTCCCAGGGTCATCTTTTCTACATGTTTTAAAAATGGGCACAATGCTGTCCTTCCTCCAGGAACCAGAGATTCCCCTTATCTGCCACAACTCTTCAAATGTACTTGCTGCAATCTGATAAAATTTGTCCACTTCTTTGCTGGTTATTGATAACTGACCAAGGTAGAAATTATACACATATGTTGCATCTTCTTTGTGATCATTTGTCACAAATATTTCAAACAATCAGAAAGTCCAGTTGAATTATTGAGGTGCACGAGTTTTATGAAAGAACAATTGGCTGCCTTCTTCCCTTCTCCTTAACCATTCACACATGAGAAAATTCTGCCAGAATACCACTGATGTGATCATTCTTGCTCTATATGGAGAGCTGAAGATTAATTTCTTCTGGCCTTTATACCACAATCCTTGACTCATTTTTCCTATGCAGCTTTTTACCCAGACTGCTCTACAAATGCTTGCATATTCAATCAGGCACAGCAGTTTGTAGTCCTTTCATGATTCTATTATAATATCCCATATATAATGGCAGGAAAAAAGCACTCTTTTCCAGGGCATTTGTTTTTAGGCAAAGCTGATAGTGCCTCTATTTCTTTTACCTAGTCCTTGGAAGTGCCATTCTGGTCTCAGTGAATTTAGGTGTATTTCTTTACTTAACATGCAAATACATATGTATCGTATACTTAATCATGCAAAGAAGCTGTACTTTTCAGCAGAGGATATTGTTCAGAGTTGCAAAGACTTGATTGCCTTCCATCAAGGTGCCAACTGTATTGTCTCGTGTTGCAAGAAAACTCTTTCTAAGGCATGAAGATGAACAAAATATTAGTTACTGTTTTCTCTGAGCAGTAAAATGAAAACATTCCAGTGCTACCAAGTAAGCCTTTGAACACGCTTCAGATTTTGCCTTTCAGTACACTCCGTAAGTATTGCTCTTTTGTATGTCTTCATTTTCCTCTTGCAATTTTGTGTGTTTTGGGTTTTTTGGGTTTTTTTTTTTTAATACACAGTGGAAAAGCTAGCTAATATCTGTGTATGTATATATATTTTAAACCAGAGTAGAATCTTGATTTCTCATAATTTTATTTTTTAGTTAATTAATTCTTTGATCTAAGATAAGAATGAGCAGTCCTTTCTCATTTTTTTCACCTGCAGATTTTTCAACCCATTTATTGCAATTGACGATAAATAAATAACTGGAATGTGTTTTACAGGGGAAAGAATGTGAGTGAAGCAGTTAATTAAGAGCATTTCAGTCAACAGATCTATCAAATAGAATAAGGAAAATAAAGGATGCAAATGTGTCAATGAAAAGCTTGTGTGCATAGTGGAATCCATAAAAAATCAAGTTATAAAACACTGCGTTTATTCTGAATCTTGTATTTACCATCATGGAAGGCCTTTAATCTTATTGCTAAAACAAAGGAAAATGAGCTTTTTATGTTAAATAATTCCAGACTTCATTTCTGGTGGGTTTTGTACCATGGAAATGCTGGTTTTCTGTCATAGTTTGTCAAGTCATTTTTGGGATTTAGTCCACTCCCACCCTTTGGAGCATAAACACCTCATTTTACATTTTGAGCAGAAGGAGCTACTGACACTTGAAGGTCATCATATGTGATAAAAAGAAGACATAGCAGGGGAGTGAAATGGAACTTCATTATTACTGATTATTCATTTTCAGTTCCTAGAGCTGATATACTGAGAATACTTTCAGTCATTTGGTGGTCAGACCATCAACCTAGGTGTGTGAGCGAGCACTTCTTACAGTTTTCATTTCCTAAGCTGAAGAAAAGGAAAATACCTCAGTGTTCTTGCTCACCCCTCCCAATTCCTGAGACAGTAGTCAAGTGGATGCTAGGGCCTTTACCAGATTTGTGTCAAGTAAGAAAGTAGCAAGAAGTGTATAACTAGCATTTATATAAGAAAGATTGAGATTGAACTGAAATAATTTCATGCAGGAACTAATTATACCCATAGGTCTTAAAATGTAAGTTTTAGGGCATTGCCAGCTGGTCAAGGGAAGGTGCTTCTGTCGTGGTAGAGAGTAAATAATTGAAATTAATCATGATTCAGCCAAACACAAAAGGTTCTGGCTTTCAAAACCAGAACTTTGGTTAAAAAAAACCACAAACACCCTAGGAAGTGTCAGCTTTGATTTTTTATTTAGTAACGTCAAGCCACATCTGTTTATTTGCCAGAATTAAAAGAGAGCTTTCAGATCACATTTCCGGCAGTATGTTTCTTCTAGTACAAACACCAAACAGCTACTTGAAATTACAGGGATAACCAAGGAGAAAAAGATGGTTTTAACTTTCAGAAAGGCTTAGGCCAGCAATTTTTTTCAGCAATTTTGATTTTATGCTTTATGAATACATATGGTCAACAAGATTTTAAATAGTCAGAAGATATATTTCTGAGGCCATGATATGTACGTGTTGAATATATACTACATGAGCACTATGGCTAAATAGTTTGCAGTAACCTAAACAATATTTAAGACAATTCTTTGGGATATGTCACCCTTTGACCTGGGTATTTAAATCTCTTCTTAAGTCCTTATATAAGTTTAGTAACTGGATGTTGGGATGGTTCCTGGACAGGCTTCTCTTTTAAACTGTGGTTCAGATATGATAAATTAGATTAAAATATTCCCCCAGAAGAGAGTGGTATCACTACAGTCTAAAGCAGTGTGAACTGCTTGATATATCTAAAATTCCAAAATCTTGAGTAGTCTGCTTCCTGGTTAAGGACAATGATGCTGTAGCTGTGATTTGTGCAGGAGGAAATATCTTTCATACTTTTTATAACTATTTACATTCAAAGATGTGGGACTAATGTGTATTTTGTAAGTAAATTATAAATGACACGAGGGATATATACTAACTCAGCATCAGTGATTTTCTGTATCAAATAACAATTGTAATTATGAGGTCCCAAGGTACACCACCAGCACTTGGTAGTAATGCTCGGCTAGACTCATTTTCATAGTGAACAATCTCGACAGATATTTTCCATAAGTGATTTAGTACCAAGATGGTCATGTTAATAGACAGGCTGTTTCTGTCTGTTTACTGTTTGGGTCAGAACCAGACTTGTCAGGTCTAAGCAACAGGAGAATGGATTGCTTTCTTCTGTTCTATAATCAGCATAATTAAACTTTATTTCTTTAAATGACAGATAACATTTGGATGAGTGGGAGGAGGGGAAGGTTCAGTAGTATCGCCGGTGCACAACTGGCACAATCTTGGCTAATAAAAATCTTTAAATACTGTTACTAGTATTCTCAGTTATACTGTTGTTTCCAGGCTAAGCTAGATTTGCAGAAATGAAAATAGTCATGGCAACCTCAACAACCACTTTGCTTCACGATTCACTTAGATTTTTATGAGGTTGTAGGAATGGTTTGTTCTACCCATTTCAATGTAGTTTCCGTGTTATAAACTGTGGTAGACCAATTTCTGCAACATCATAAACATTTGTCAGTTTGTGCAACTTCTTTGTAACAGTATCCATTACCAAGCATTTCACAGTGCTTCTGGAGTATTTGGGGGCTTTTTTGTCTGTACAGAGAAATTAAAGATATTAATTATTTCTATTTATTTCCTATTTTTAAGCCATATTTCCTCAAATTAAGCCAAATTATCAGTTTCTTCCCTTAGCTGATGCAGTAAGCAGTTTTCAGATATACATGAGAGTGCACGTGTAACGGACTTTTTCTTTTCTCTTCTTTTAGCTAAAATTACAGTCTTCTTTTTACTGTATTTTTCTAACTTGTGTGTTGTACCTTTCTACTGTATGAGCTGAATCCTTGTGTTTCCTTCTCATGTCTTAAATATGAGACTCTTTTTTTTAATACATGCCAGGATAACATTTCCGTTTTTTGGAGTGGTATCATATTGTTCGCTCATAGTTTGTGGAAGCCCAGTATCACTTCCAGGCTATTTTCCACACTAATGTGTCTTCACAATTTTTCTTTATCTCATATCTTTTGTCTTCTTGCTATATACTGTGTTTTGAACATCTGCATTTACTTCACCATTACTAATTTTAGAATATTTGTGCAGAGGGTAAAAGTGATATTGAAAATCAGCCCACTGAGGCTGATGCCAGCACAGCAGTGTCCACCCTAACTGGGGCACAGTCCTGCAGTTTCAAAACATAGCCAGTGCTCATAACAGGGTCTGTTATTACTTTCCCTTGCTTGGGGTTGTCAAATCCAGTCCAGGATTTATCTGTCCATCCAGAGAATCCAGTCTGGAGCACCAGGAGACATGGCTGGAGACATGGCTGCAGCATAAGTCTGAGGGCTTCATTCAGAAGGCAGGGGTTGGGCACAACTGCAACATAGCCTAGACGACATGCGAGTGCCCAGACTGAAGCTTCTCTGCAGATTCTGAATTGTAGTTGTGAGCGAGGGTGTGAATTGAGGCCCTAGATGAGGCTGCTCGGGACCACTAATGCTGATTGATGCCATCAGGGCCAGGAGTTCTGGCTGTGCACCCTGCACTGGGGTGGTCTGTGAGCATATTTCTTTTATCTTCAGAGTCAGCTACTGAAAATATTAAAGAGCTTAGCATCCAGGGCAGGCAATTACAGAACCCTACAAACTTCCCAATTTTACAAATACTTTTAAGTACCTTTTTACCCCTTCATCTGCTATTTTTAGCTGGATTACATCTTTCAACATTTTCTCTCATATTCTGCACAGCTACTGAAATTGTATGCAGTATATGAAGGATAAAACTTTTGTAATATGGAATGCATTACAGTGGCATATTTCTCTTAGATTATATTAGTGTCTCTTATAATGCCGTGCTTACTGTAGAAAGTGGGGTTAAACTGGGTTTATTTAGTTGAATATGTTATTCTGTATTTTGAGGCTAAAATTCAGTGGATATCTTTCATCTTGATATCAGCAATCTGATAAGCCTCCTTCTCTAACAAAACCTTCAGTTTCCTATACCTTTTTCTAACTGCCGTGAAAGGCACTCACTCTTTTTAGAACCAAGAAAGCAGCTGCCACTTGTATTGATTACAGATGGAAAACTCTTTTCAATGTGACAGCAGGGTAGGAGGAAATTTATATATAGAGATCTCTAAATGATTTCATTGGCTGGTTCCTGGAGAAAATTTGAATTATATTCTTTGTTTGGCCAGTTATTTCTCCCTCATTCTGAAGAGTTATATTTTTTCTTCTGGCATAATTTTTTACACTACTAAGAGAAAGTTTGGGGACAGATTTTCTGCAAATGAATGGCATGGAAAATACTTCTCGTAATAGTTTGATGCTTAAAATTCTGTTGAATATACTGATGGTTTTTGCTTCTCTTAGCACTCAGTAATGTACACATTTCACTCGTTGCATCAGGTCATGGCTACTGTCTGCTCACACTTAGAATTGGATTTCCAATTCCAGCCATACTGGAAGAAATAAGACTCGTCTAGCACATTATCCTCTCTGATAGTTAACAGAAGCTTGTATTAAGCTGGATCCTTCTGTGTTCTTGTTTGACCTAAAGTAGAACCAGTTTTCTAACTATTCAGCTGAACCTCCTCTGAGTAATTTCGTTTTCTGAAAGTGCATGTTTTTCAGACAGTGTTTCTCTCTAGAAGTGATAGCATGGGACATTGGTGTACAGAAAGGCCATTGCTTATACTTATTCCTATAGGAACCAAGGCCATCCTTAAGCTGGTGAAAAGCTGTAAGTGAAAGGGACAAAAAAAGGTCACACCTGTAGGGAGGAGTGGACAGGACAGGTGAGCCAAAACTGACCAACAGAGTATTCCATTCCATATACATCACACTCAGTATAAAACTGAGGGGTCATGAGAGTCAAGCTCTTTTCTTTGATGGCTGGGATCCAGTGAGGACCTCATCTTTTTGCCCTGATCCTGGATCCATGCGTTCTTGAATCCAGTGGCTGAGGCCAGCTCCCTGCTGCTGCTGACTCCAGTCTGGGGCCTTTTCCGCATGCCTGCTCTGCAGTGTCTGTGGTGATGTAGTCATTGATGGGGGATGCGTGTGTTCAGTTTTATATCTTTGTATATACTTTCTTATTTTCTTATTAATAGTATTTTCATTATTATTATCATTATTGTTTCATTAAAGTTGTTCTAGTTTTAGTTTTGAACGCGCAAGTCTTTTTCTCTTGTTTCTATTTCCCCTTTCCCTGCAAGGGAAGGGAAAGAACTGGGATACAACTGCTTGCATTAAGTTGGGCCAGGGCTAAACGCTGACATTCTGTGATACATTTCTTTTCTGCATTCCAGTTGTTTATGATTTGCAGACTACCAGAGACAAACTTAGGAGTTCATCTGAGTTGTTGTGTTTGGTGGTCACGTATGGAATTAATCTAGTTCCTTTTCTAACTGTCTTTCAAAAAAAGTGTATTATTAAACTTGAAATATGTAGAAGTACTTTTTCATTCTTTTAAGTTTACTTTCTGATAAATTCCTGGATATACTGTCCATCTTATATTGTGAGAAATAATGCATATTAATTCTGTAAGCCATTTGTGATTTTATAGACATATATTCCTTTCATTTACTCATCTCTTTACAAACTGAGAAGTCTTCTTTTAGTCTCTTTTCATTTGTATCTTTGTTTATTCTACTCACTCTGCTACCTCTTTTATTTAGGAGAGGGTTACTAGATATACAAATTGTGCAAAATGTTGACATGCAGTGGATTTTTATGACAGAGTGACATTTTCTGCGTAACTTTCAGTTCTTTTCCTTATAATTCCAATATTCCTATTGCCTTTTTAACTGCCTCAGAGCTTTCAAATGAGTTTTAGGGGGAATGGAGCAGCTTTAACAGCTTCTTTCTTGAGTGATAATAGCTAATTTTGGAGTCATCACTGTCTACCTATAGTCAGCGTTGGCTTTCCCGAGGCTTCAAGTTTGTACTTGTTGATGTAAAAATAACTGACTTTTTGATCATCCATTTGGTTCAGTATGTGTGATACTTCCAGACGTTGCTGACTTAAGGAAATGCAGTAGAATCATTAAGCATGGGTTTCCTTTGGGGAGAAAAAAAAAGTACCAGTCTTTTCCAATATGTTAAACTCATGTTTTAATTCCTATTAATTTGCTCTCTATAGAAAAAGTGCTATTGGTCTGTAGATCTCAGGAGATTCCTTACAGTGCTTTAAGGAGATAAAATGTAACTTTTATAATTGTATTCCTCTTTTACTGAGGTTGATTTAGGAAATTAATAATTCAATAATTTTATATTTCAGCTCATATAGAACTCTTGACTCAGGTGTGATCACTTTTTAACAGATGAGATTCTATAAAAATCTTTTGTTTCTAACATTTTGGTTTGAAATCAGTCTTGAAACTTGTTCCTAATATAGAGTAATAACACCTCTTTTATAGTGAACAACTGGGAAATACTTTCTTTGCAATCTCTGCTATGGTTCTCTTTTTCCTGAATGAGACACAGAATCATTGGCGTGTTAGTTGGTCATTTGCTCCAGCTCAAAGCAGGATTGTTGTCAGCTCTAGATCCAGTCAGTCATGATTTTGTATGGATGAGTCTTGATACCTCTGAGGACAGAGATTCCATATCCCCTCTGGGCAACCTGTTACTGATACTGCACTTACTTCTCAGTGAAAAAGTTCTGATGTCCACTCTGAATCTGCTAATTATGCCTCTTAATTATTTATTGCCCTCACTGATTCATAGTATTTCTTACCAGTATTACTACTATTCCTTTGTTTCTGACATTTGAAAAATACTTATTTTTCCTTCATGCCTTAATAAGCATGTTGCTTGTTAAAGGCTGATTTTTTTTATTGCCTTATACTAGTTTTAAAATTTGGTGGTGTTTATCCTCTCTTATTTAACTTCCTTATTTTGATCTGATTTCTGCTTTTTGAAGATGACTTTTGTGCATCTAGTGCTTTCCTTCATATGGCAGCTTTTGGAGCAATTTGAAAGTCTTTTTGGGTATTTGTTGAGTGCTAATGAGATATCTTTATGTAATACTTGCTGTTGTGTAATCTGAGTATTCTGTGATCACTAACAAAATGTTTCTTTTACACTTATGTATTAAACTAGGTATTCCTCTTCATTTAAGATTAAAGTCAGAGTTCCTTTTCAAATGTGAGTTCTCTGATGAATGACTGTGATGCATGACTGAATCACTTGTAACAAACTACATATCTAGATCAAATCCAATCTGAAAGGGAATATGTAACCCTTGTTACTGTGTTTTCTGCTCTTGTTGTGTCTCTTAGCTCTCTTACCTTTCTGTACACAGTTGTTGTCTTGTCTTTTTTTTATAAAATGTTGTTTTCCTGCCTTTTTTATATCTTTATTTTCCTGAAAAATGTGGCTTATGCATAAGTAATGGATCTCATTCTTGAAAGCATATTGAAGAGGTTTTATTGGACTACAGAATCCTCTTATGAGGAAGGGGTAGAAATACATGCTTCTTTAACTTTGATTCAGTGTTTTCTGCACTGAGAATTTACTAGTAGATGCTGAAATGCTCTATTTTATCTTCTATTAATAAAGCTAAGAGCTTCGTTGTAGGTTGGAGGATGTGATATTTACATTTATTTTAAGTAGAACTTCCAAGTAGCTTTGTGTCTAATGCCACAGGATTCTGTTGTTTCAGCTTTGCCTAACTCGTGGATTTAAGATAAAAACCCCAACTGTTAAGAGAATTTTTTTTTCTGGTAGCTAGTTAAAAAAAAGGTACATTCAAGTACAGCTGTTGTTGTAGATAAATGACCAGTTTTGAATCACTACTTTTTCATATTTGTAAATATTTGCACTGAAAAAAATACACTGATCAAAGAAAATTCGTTATAACACAGTTGATTGGTTGCTGCCACCTCCGCATTCCCCAGAACACTTGAGTTAGATAAGCTAGATTTTGTACCTTGGTTATGAATCATAAATCTTTTGCCAATTCACATCTCCTGTATCTCTGTGTTGTTTTGACTCCCTGTTCTCATCTATGCTGTGTATCAGCAGATCTCTCCCATTTGTTTCCCAGTCCCTGTACCATAGCCCTTTGCCTGTGGTCAGTTTTCTCACCATATTGGAAAGTCACGAATACAGAAATGGGGTTTTTTTCTGGCTTTCAGAGTTTTGAAATTGAGATAGCTTTCCAGGAACTCTTTAATCTTGGATAAGGTATGAGAAGAATACTCCCAGATCACGGCCCAGACATAACAAAGGGTTTCAGATACTGAGGGGTTACATCCCACTGTAAAGGAAAAGATGATGTATCTCAGATGAGTAATCAGAAAGGAAATCTTTCAACTTTGCCTCGATCTTATTTAACTAACATTTTCACTAAAATAAATAAGCATAAGATGTTAACAAACCCACACAAAACTTGACCTTCGGAAATGATAGTATTTTGCAGTAACTGTGATTCAAAAGAAAGGACTGTTTGTTTTAATAGAAGCGACTGGTTTTACAATACAATTTTGTAATTATTCTTTGCAGTTTTCTCTGTCCAGATGGTAAATATTGCTGCATTGTTTACTCAATTCTTTTTTCCTTCTGTTATGAAAGAACAAGACTTGTAAACACTATTTAAAAACTGGTAGTTACACTACATTTAATATTTCTCTTCTTTTTCTCTCTTGAGAAGTTAAAAAAAGTATGTGTTATCCAGGCTTATTTTTTTCTGTTCCATTTAAAGTTTTCTTCTCCCCGACTCATACTCCCATTCTTGTTGCTAATGAATGTATCATCTAAAAATAGATATGTTCATCATTCTATAATATTTTGTATCTTTCTAGATTGGAGGCCAGTGTAATTGCAAGAGACATGTGTCTGGCAGACAATGCAATCAGTGCCAGGAAGGATTCTACAATCTACAACAGTCAAACCCTGATGGCTGCAGTCCCTGTAACTGTAATACCTCTGGGACAATCAATGGAGATATTACCTGTCACCAAAATTCAGGCCAGTGCAAGTGCAAAGCAAATGTTATTGGTATGTATGTGTAATGCAGTAGTTTGGAGCTATTTTTCTTGTTATCTCTGGAAATAAAACTCACTTGATTTCTAAATGAAAAGTAAAGTAAACTTCTTTGCTAAAGGCAGATTATAAAAATGAATGAAATTAACTGTTGAAAAATTATTAATTTAGTAATTCTATCAAACTACAGCTTGAAGCTTAGTTTAATCAACCCTTTAGAAGTTTCTTTATGGCATAGCTACACTAGCTTACATAGCTCCATACTAATAAGTCACAGAAATAATGTAATTTGCTTACTGCATAGATGTTTCTTTTAGGAAATTAACACTTTTTCAAAACGTTTTATACTTAATGAGTTCTAAGCAAATCGTTTCTATGCTAGTTTTCTTAATAGACCAAAATAAATGGATTTTTTCTCAAAATATTCTGTGCTACAGGGTCCTTTGTGATAAATCTTTCCATTTTTTTCTATTATATTTCTTTGAACTGTTCCTATGAAATGCAAAATAAGTCAACATAATTCCACAGATCATGTACATAGCTAGGTTTAGTTATCAAGGGCCACATAATTTTAATTTTGTAATTCAATGCCAGGCTGATTATAATAAACTGCTACCTTCTCTGTTATTTATCATTTTTTTTACAAGACGTGCTTTTTTGTTTGTTACTCCCACAGGTATTTTTCAGAAATTAGATTTGATTATAGCAATTTATTACTTCCAGCATATTTGAGGGGAGCCACAGCCACATAAGGACAAAATTTATCAAGTGCCCCAAATACACAGTATATATAATACACTTTGAAATGTTGATATATGGGAATATTATGCAAGGAGAATTTCCTGATAAAGCGAGCCTTGCATGGTAACTGTACATGTCTCAGACTATAAATATGTCTCAAAAAAAAAAAAAAGAAAAAGAAAAAAAGATATCTTTTTCTGCTTTATTATTAACACAACCAGGTGGTTTTTTTTTTGGAGGGGGAGGGTTTCCTTTTTTTTTTTTTTTAGCAAACTATGGTTGCAGGTTATGTTATGAGTGTTCAAATTTCTCTTAATTTATAGTTCATTGATTTGTGAATATTGACTTATTTGTAATATTGCATATATCTCTCTCTTCTAATTTTCAAAAGCAAATCCAAAATAAGAACAAATAATAAAAATAGTTCTAAACCCAAACAGTTTCTGTCCTCTTTGCTGTGAATACCAAGTACCTGTGTTTTCCATATGATAAAAATGGATGCTAAGAGTCAAAAAATAATGTCCGTGACGTGCCATGCATCTTAAAACCATTCTTTACATTCAAGAAAACAGACTTCAGAGCTTTTTAAATTATATTATCTTTGCCTATATTTCACATTTGCGTCTGCGAAAACCTTTCTTAACTTGGTGGGAGTTTGGTATACAAGGAATGCACAATCTGGTTGTGATGTATTTGATTGTCTACAAATAATTTAAGTATTTTCTGCCTTGGAAAGCAATAAGAATTATTACTATTTCCACTTAAATAGTAATACAGGAAATGTGCAAATCTATGTTTTCTGCAAATTTATCTGTAAATATGGAGGAAGGCTGTACTTATGCAAGTGTTTGTTTGCAGGATAAAGACCTAATTATTTCCAGACTGGATGCTCTTTTTTCCTTTTCAAACCATTTGTAAATAAGCTGCTGTATACCAGAACGTGTGCAGCAAACTTTAACAATGAGCTTTCCTCTTTGGATTTCCAATTTGTTTTTTAGAGCAATCTGTCTATTGTCATTTTATCTGTTTAAACAAGCGCGATAACAGAAAAATGCAACTGTGGACTGCGATGTTATGAAACATGAACTGTTAGAGTTAACACAACTGTTAAATCTTACTAATGATTCTATCACCAGTAAAATACATTAGCACCAATAATTTTATTAAAGTAGGTCATTCATCTAGAATAAAAAGGTAGAAGAATGTGAATTAAATGCCAAGCGTGCTAACTCCCCTGTACTTGTTAACATTGAATGTGATGCCCTGTAGGCCTTCCTCAGTATCGTTAGGAATAGATTACCTGTCAGGAATATGTATGGCATATTCAAATAAGCACTGCGCATATTTTTAAAACTGATATGATATGAATCCATGTAGACCAATTTTAATAGTTCAAAATGAGTCATAATTCTTGTTAACAATACAGTTATTTTTAAAATTTGCAGCAATAGTGGTCCTTTTTTATTTTCCTTATTGAAATTAAATGATATGCCTTAGGTGAGTCATTCATCACTGTTAAAGGAACTTGCCTTCTGTTGGAGTTTTTGTCCATATGTATAATGCATTTCCTACCATTTTAGTTTTATTTTTCTACACATAAGTTGTTAGATGTATTTTTATATGGGTTTGTATTTTTTAAATTATGAGAATATTTTGCTAGAACACTTATTTATTTTTATCTGGATGCAAGAATTAAGTGGTGGCTTTATAGTGAAGGATTTTCCCATTACAAGGGAAAATACATAAGTGTGAATTTGCATTTTTCATATAATAATCTAGTTTGCGTTCTTATAATGTACATTTTATAAACTAAAATACAAATACCATCCCATGGAGCAGAGATAAAGCAAGCAATGTCTTTAAAAACACAGCTAATAAAACCACAGGATGAAGCATGGAGAAAACAGTTTAGACTTTAATATACTGTTAATAAATCTTATATTTAGATAAAAATGCTTCATTCTCAGTTCTGGAAAATATTTTTTCTTTCAGTAAGGAGTAACAATAAACACTGATATAAATGGAATCAATGTTAAAACTGAAGGACAGTGTTAAGTAAATCCTTCATTATAATTAGTCTACTTGTGTTGTACTACATTTATTTAATGTTTTAAATACAATATATAAAACTATTATCAGAACAGATTGAGAGCCCAGTGCAATTCCCTGTATCTCATATTTCTACAATGCAGGGTGAAGAGTTCACATAAGCATTGATTGTGCAACAGGTGCTCTTCTGGGGCAGATTAATTCTGGTTTGTCTTAGAAATGTTATGAAGAATCTCTTGCAGAAGTATCTTAAATTATCTTGAGAAGCCAGCAGAAATTCATCACTTCTGAAACAAATTGGAAAAGTAAACAGATTTTTGGAATGCCACTGTTATTCAATTGATTTGTGCAGCTCTTTCATTCCTGTTAATTATGCTGGTGAATTATATTAGTCCTTCCATCTCTTCCTCTTTTTATTTTTTTTAAACTGTTGTATACTTATCTCATTTTGTTCATTGAGAATAAAAAGCTTTTCAAGTTTGGTTTTTTTTTTTCATGAATGCCTTTTTTCTTTCAGGTCTTAGGTGTGATAGTTGCAATTTTGGATTTAAAGCTCTCAGATATTCTAATGAAGATGGATGTGAGCCTTGTTGGTGCAACAGCCACGGCTCAGTGAACCAATTCTGCAACCCTCTCTCTGGGCAGTGCAATTGTAAAGAACAAGTGAAAGGGCTTCACTGTGACACATGCATGGACAACTTCTATGGACTGGATGTAACTGGTTGTAAGGCTTGTGAATGTAATGTTGCAGGGTCAATTTCCGGAACTGTGTGCGATGCAAAGACAGGACAATGTGCATGCAAACCAAATGTTGGAGGAAGACAATGTGATGAATGCTTAGATGGCTACCACAAAGTGTACGAAAATAATTCCTTTGCTTGTCTGCCGTGTAACTGTGATAAGGCAGGTACAGTAAATGGCTCTCTGCTTTGCAACAATTCAACAGGACAGTGTACTTGCAAAGCTGGTGTAACTGGCCTTCAGTGCAATCAGTGCATTCTTCATATGTACAACCTCAGCATAAGCAACCTCTTCGGCTGCCAGCATTGTGACTGTGATGCTACAGGCACGTTGGCAGGAACAGTTTGTGACCATGTTTCTGGACAGTGTGTCTGTTTGCCTCAGCGTCAGGGGAGAAGGTGTAATGAGTGTAAACCAGGTAAGGAAGTTGGAAAACAATCTATATGATGTAGTAAGTTGTGCTTTGCTGGATATCATCATAGCTCCTACAGTCTTTAGAAATGTGTTTAGACAGCTTCATGTCTGACGTGTCTGACTTATGTTATTATTTTTCCATTTCTTCCTAACTGTGTGAGTGAGAAGGAGCTATTAACATGCTGATCTCCATCAAATATTTATTCTGTTGCCAGAGGTTATATGAATTGTCTAATTACTTCAGTTTCATAAGGTTAGGCCTAGTTCTTCTAGATACTAAGGAAAATGTGCAAGTTGTCACAGCCTGTTCATTGAGTTAAGAGAAACTAGCAGAGTTTGATGAATAGCAGCTATCCTCCTAATGAAAAACGTGCATTTGGAAGGCAGAGTGCAAGCTCTTCAGGAAGGGCACTTCATGCATAAAGCTGAGCATGGCGGGAAGTAAAGAGATGGTTGCTTAGACTTTGATGAGGCTGGTCACTTAAAAAGCATTCACCTACCTTGCTGTGCTGGGAATGTGCAGTCCTGCAAACAGGTGATACTGCAGTTGCTACTTATTAGTTCAAGATTTTGTACCATATTACTGTAAACACACTTGAAATGGTTATAAGTGGGAAGCTCTGTAGTTCTATTTTAGTGTTTTGATTTTTCAAATGTAGGTGGGTAAAGTGAAACTATAGGTAATAATAACCTACCCTTAGTAATAATATTAAACAGATAGATTTAGATTTAGCTCAAGTTAAATATATATGCAATTTATTAAAGTAGCAGGTCACATTAAAAAGTACATTATAGCTCCATTGGTTTTAATATGCCATTCAATAATTCGAACAGAGGTTAAAAAAGCTGCTTAACCTCCATTAAGTATTTTTAAAAATACTTTCATTTAAATTATTTTAGGTACATATACTAATAAATAAGGCTACATTCTGTTTCTCTTAGTTCCTCCTCCAGTGCTATTTGACCTGCTAACCCTCTACAGCAGCCACTTAATCAGAGATCGGCAGAGGAGTGATGTCAAGGCTTCCAGAGTCAGTGACCGCCCTTGTCCTTGAAAAAGGAAAGGCCAGGGTTTATGCAGAACTAAATGATTTTAAAAGGCTTAATTGATAGTATGAACAAACTATTTTGTAGAAAATCTTACATGCCAATCGAAGGAATACTTTCACAATAGTTCCTGTTTAAAAACAAAAAAAATTAAGGAATTATTATGTAACAATAATTTTTAAGTTTTCTAAGTAATAAGTGTAAGCATTTACAGACTGAATACTGAGCTCTCTTCTGCAGGTGAAAGTGTAAATCCTTGTCATTGTAAAACCATTGTATTGTTCTTAGTGTAGTACGGTGTACTACAATGTTTTCACTGACATTTTAGTGTTGATCCCAGTGTGAGCTCATTTAGACATTTAATATAACTTTTGTATAAATATTCTTTATTAGTATGTTCCAAAGGAGAGTTTTTCAGGGGAGAGTATAACCTGCCAGTAACACTGATATTTTGTATAAATATGGAAGAGTGTAATCAGTTTCAAGTACTCTAAACATGTCCTATGGCTTTGCCTTGGGACAAAGATAAGAAAACATACTCCAAATATATATGTAGGCAGCACAACCTAATTAAAAGCACACAACGAACTAGTTAAAACTTGCAGCCCTAAAAACATATCGAGGACTTCTTAGGCTGTTGGGTCATTTCAACTATGTAGTCTGAGTTTCCTTAGTGGAATACAGATCATGTCTTTTTTTTTTTTTTTAAAATTATCATTATTATGTGTAATTGTAAATCTGTTATAGTTAGTAGCATTTAAAATAACATCTTCTGTGTGCTGTGATAAAATATGTCACACCGTTCAACACAGATCAGAGTACTGAAAGAATGTAAATTAGCACGTAGGACATGGGGCCAGGTGACAGTACTGAGTTTTTATGTATGTACTATCTCTCTTCTTGGCCAGAAAAATGTGAACTATGTTGTGACAGCATTGTCAGTGTTAATTGTGCATTTTGAAAAACAGACTGTGGTTAAGAAATGAGCATTACTGCCATAGTTCCTAAGCATGTAAAAGTCCTAAGGAATTGTTTGAGTGTTCCTTTTCCATGAGCTATACAGACGGAGAAAATGTAAAAGTATGATTTAAAAAGGCAGCTGAATACTTTGCTGTGACTTTCATTCTTTCTTTTGAAGAGTATGTTTGATTGACAAATGTGATCAGTTGTGGTTGAAAAAAATCTGAAAAAGAATAAGTGTAATACTAGTTATGTACATAGATCTTGTAGAGATTTGCAGTGGCTGTCTTAAAATTGGAAATTGGCTCTTTTATACAACAGTGGATCCTTCATAAAGCAACTTTTATGAGCCCTTCTAACCTTGCTGTAAATTAAGCTTGCATTAAGTTGTTTCTTACTCTTTCCTGCCAAATTCTAGTTGGTGGAAGTAAATAATAATAATGTTTATTACAAACTATGAATTTGTAATCCCATGTCTCTTCTCTGTTTGTCCATGTTTAATTGTGTTAATTTACTTATAAATTAGTTGAGAGAAGGACTTTCTTCCATTTTCCTATCCCTCACTTTTGCTTGTAAAGAAATTGTACTTTTACTTGCTACTTCTGAAAAAAAGCACTGCTGTTGTAGTATTCAGAAACTTAGTTAAACTTTTTGAGCCCTTCTAAAAGATTATTATAAAACAACATCACACTGAATCCTTCACTTCTGTACAGTGGTTTAGGTGGTATGACATCAGGAGAGCCAGGATGTTTTACATTCAAGTATAACTTCTTATAATTATGAATTTCACTGCTGTGACAAAACCAACATATGCTGTAGTGATCAATCCTGCTCAGCTAAAATGAATTTTTGGAGATGTGCTTGTTTACCCACAAAAGTATTTTCTGAGACATCAGTTTCATGCAGAATTTCAGATGGGCAAGGATCTGTTTTAGCCCGAGTGCTTATCATTTATTGCAACTATAAACTGGGTCCTGAAGACATGCTTTGACCTTCTGCAGGAGTCCAGGCTTAAACTTATTTCCTATCTTTCTGTTACGTTCTTTGAGGGGAATCATTCATTGTGCTCAAGAGTGACATTGCTAGGAAATGGTCTCCTGTATTTATGCACAGGAGGGGCACTGTATTGCGCAGGCAACTGCAGTATGAGATAATATAATACACGCTGCCTCACTAATAACTTCAAGCTATTCAGTCTCTGTGGTGGCTCAGTTCCGGGCCTCCCTGGAATAAAGTGCCAACAGCATGTTTTTTTATGATGCGAATGTATGTTAACTGGAGACTGATATCACTTCACTGTCCACTTGAGATTTATCTCACTGAGGACCAGAGGCTAAACTTGAACAAAGATCTGAGCAGTAAAATTCTAATGTTTTCATTTTATTTAGTTCCTCTGCTATTTGGATATGAGCTCACAGTGCAACTCTACTGTGAAGGCAAAGAATACCACCCTAGGGGTGTATATATGAAGCTATCTCTTGTAAGACAAAATAAATAATAAGGCCTTGGGTGATATGACATGTTACAATACAATTTGGGGCTTTTTATTATAAAACAGGACATCAGAAAGTTGTTGGACAACAAAAAGATTGGGTAACTGAGAACACGACTATGAAAAAACTGATTGAACTGGCTAGAGAGGGAAGGTGTCTGAGGTGTCTGTGCAAATATTGTGTGTCTGAGTAATGGTTGAAATTATTCTCTTGAAGTAGTGCAACAATAATTAATAGTAACCAGCTGACAGAGACAGAAACTCATGTCTGCGGCCCTGTCTTAGGACTGATTGTCAAACATAGGTACTTGCAGTTGACAAGTGGCAGTTAATACTGTGTCACCATCATTTGCAGAACTCATACACTTTGCTACGTTTTTAATTGACTGTACTACTCCAATGGAAAAAGAAAAGGCAAAACAATTTCTGCAAAACTCCCATTAAAATGTCAGTTAATAATCAGGTAAAAATAGAAAATAATTTTGGAAATTATGCAATTATATTTCTTACTGGTATTCCAATATTTCCATTGTCTTCTGATCAGACATACAGAGAAGAAACTTGTAAGAATGGAAGAAGTTCATTAAAGGAAAAACAGATTAGGGAAGTGATATGGCATCACTAGGAACTGTGCTTAAAAACTCTTTTGTTTGGTCTTTCAGGAGAGGCTGTGAATAATAGGTAAATTCTTCAATGACCAGATTAGAGGTGTGTAAACTCTAACTGTATTTATCAGTAATGGGTTAGAGGCTTACATAGATAAGGATTGCTTGTTAGGTCAAAAGGATAAATTATCAGAAGCATGTGAAACATACTGGAAGGTGAAGTGAATGTTCCAGTTCATAACTGCAAATAATATAGGGACAAAAAGATGAAGAGGTTTTAGTAGCGGACAAGTACTTTTTTTTTCATCAAACTATTAGTTTCTATAAAAATATTTGTGTGAGATACAAGCTATATGTTGAGGAGGAGTAAGACATAAATGTTACTTCTACCCTGGAATGCTAATCAAATGAAAGCTTTCCTAAGAAACATCTTTATGTTTCAAGGAGTAAGCCAACCACTTTCTTAAGTACGTGCATTTCTTGTGTTTTGCAACTGGCTATTGTCGGACATGAGATCCCAGACTAAAATGGACAAGTGTCTGTTCTTGTATGTTATTTTTTATGTTCCCGCTGCTTCTGGTGCATTCATTAGCAACTCTTATGTCCTTGGGTCTTTACTTTCCCCACGGACACATTATTCTACTCCCTCTATTTTGCATTTGCTCTGTCTAAAAGAAAGTCTGAAGAGAGAATAAAAAAAAAAAAAACAAAACCAAACCAAATCAGAGTTAACAACTGGAGGATGAATAATAGCTTTGCAACGTCCCAATGAGAAGATTGAGAAGCTCGACTCTGCAGGAGGACTATATCGCTTTAATCGAGTTGACGTGTGTGTTACCTGAGTTTAATTGTATAGAAGGTTATAGTAATACTGTGGTCACTTTTCGTATATTGTCTGTTCTCAAAATCCCTTTTTTTTCTAGGTTTCTATTTTTCTCCATCCAGTGTCACTGGCTGTCTGCCATGCACGTGCCATACAGCTGGTTCAGTGAGTCAGATCTGTGATAAACTAACTGGCCAATGTATTTGCCAAGATGCCTCTGTAACAGGACAGACGTGTGAACATTGCAAAGAACTTTATTTTGGATTTGACTCTGTCACAGGGAGGTGAGTGGTTCATTTTTACAGATCACTTATAACCTCCTCATAGTAAAAGGTTTCAGCAACGATGAAAAGATGTGCTCTATTTACGTTAATCCTCCTTTGAATTCATGTGTGCACTCTGATTTACGTATGGTATGTTATACAACCCTCTGTGCTTCTGTGAGCTGAAGGAAATAGAAGTTCTGCCACAGACTTCAGTAGGAACAAAATGAAAGCTTATATAAAATTAATGCTATCTATTGTTATAGCTATTTGGTAATTAATTCTCTACATTTCCTCTGCACCTTCAGTAAGATATGTTGGTTTCTGAGGTGTTAATCATTAATTTTTACAATATGGGTAATGTGCCATTCTTAGAACCAATGAATGCTTTTAAAGATTTCAGGAAGACATTTTAATAGAAAAAAAATTAAAATAGAAATTTAGATATCCCCATCTTTCCAAATTATTTTTAACAGCAGCAGTACAAATGCAGGCACATTTCTTCTTGAAAATCTGCTTTTCTGAAGCAGTGTTGTCTTTTTCAGCACCTAGTTATGTGCCACAGGGTAAATTGTTTATCTAATGTAGCCTGGGGCCCCAGTTGCACTGAAATTATATGGCTGTATTCCCTGGAATGTAAGGGGAAAAACATATCTATAGGTAGTGCATTGTTATTCCAGCTATTGCTCGCTCTTTCTTCTACAAGATCATCTTTCCTGCTTAATCCCCACAATCTCAATTTCCTTCTAAATATTGCCTACAAAGATTGCTCGGCTCTAATGCTATCATTTTCATGCAGACTGATGGTGTTAAATTGTTTTGTTATATTTAGTATCTTTTTCTTTAAAAAAAATGACACAGGCAGAAGCGAAATTTGCACAATATTCTCCTCCCTGTATTCCCTTCCTCCAGCTGGTGTGGGGTACACATGCTTTTAGGCAGTTATCAGTGTCATCTTGCATATATTTGACATTATTCTGCAGATTTTTCACTTTAGCTTTTATGTTACTGTCATTCATTAGGAGAGTTTTAAAATTATTTTTAATGTTGTGGGTCACAGAGGCATCTGCTAATGGCCATAAAGTAGTCTGTAAGAATTAGGACTTCCTATTTGCACTTCCTGTCATTTCTAATGGTAAGGAATAAAATCTATGTGATATTAAAGTTCCGTTTATAATGTATTTTCCTTATTATTAATGGTTTGGGGTTTTTTTACTTACATGAAACAGACTTATTTTTTTCCCCTCATTTTTAGCAGATGATGACTAACAGGTTTGTATCTGGGTTAGGCAGTATCTTTCCTGAACTAGATATCGGCCATCGATTACCTGCATTTTGAACTTGTGACATTCAAAATGCGGAAATATCTAGAATTATCTAGATCCAGATATTGTTGTAAAGATAGAAAGTTTTTAGAGTTCTGGAATTTGAATCAGAGTTGGCTTTAATGCCTTAATGCTACTTAATCCTTGTGACAGTATTGAAGACTGCTCTGTAGTATATTAATGTGATTAACTTGTATTGTATATGCTTGGCTTCATTTCGGTTATCACCTACTTGGGCAATGTACCTCTGTTCCGTTCCTACAGCAGAAATGTTCATCCACTGAAAATGATAATCCACATCTTTATCTGTTTATCTATTTTAATTCATTTCTTTAGCTGTTAATACATTCATAAAAAGAATAATATACTTTTTTTTCTTTGTAAAGTTGTGAAGTCATTTAGACCATCCTTGCTCCAAGTGTCTTTTAAGGGCTCTATAGATACAGAATGAAAAGGGTATGAGCTATCTGCAATGGCAAGGATGTCTCTGTCTTGGCACAATAACAGAAAAGACACAAAAGTTTTGACAAACAGAGGCTGTGAGGCTTTAAAATTCTCTCACTCTGAGGAATGTGTATGTTATCTGATTTATTTTGTGATGTTTTTGAGATAAAATAGCAACTCCACTTTTTTTTTTAATGTATTTCATCTTATAAAGCAGAAAAATTTCCTCAGCAATTGAAGAATTAGATACTGGATTTTTGCAGTGGTCTGAACAGATCTGTAATGGTTGTGGCCATGGGTGCACATTTGAAATGCTTTAGTTGTGTATTGTTTACTATAATGAGCTGGTCAATGAACATCACAAATTGTTTATCTATATATATATCTTGACAGATTACTGTTTATGAAATCCATTTAGCAAGTGAGCTTTTCCCATAAGGATGAAAAATGAAGATTTTAAACAGATTGCTGGAGAGGCTCTAACTGCACCTAGAGAGTCAATGTAATAAAGGTTTCTCTATATTAATATTACAAAAACCATTTATCCTCACAAAATCAATATTGCAATTCATCTTGGCCTGACATTCCTCCTTCCATGTTTTAAGTCTGTTTTCCTTGATTATATATAATTCTATTTTAATAAAAGTCAAATATATTTGACTCAGAGTATCTTGATGAGAATCAGACTATCTTTTAACAAGAATGCTGAAAATATTTCTTACATGAAAAGTTTCAAAGAATTAGTTATTTAAAAAAAAAATTTAATTGACTGAATCCTTAATCCTGACTGAAAAGCATGAACTATGCATAATAACAAAGCAATTCTAATGTTCTGCAGTTAAGAAAATGATGCATGTGATTACACAAATATGATGTATAATCCTGTAGAGCAGAATGTGATGATATGTATGCTGCTGTTTGCAGGACCTGGAGCCTGGATATAGGTGGAGTTAGGGAGCCTACATTTGCCCTAGAAGAAAATGCAGCAAGCAGAAAGAAACAGCCCCACCCTGCCAGGCATTTAAAACTATTACTTCGACTGTATATATAAGTGAATTTGATTCTCATATGTGCAAGTGATAATGAAAAGTGGACTACTCAAGGGACCCTTATTCATAAGAAATGTAGTAATATACAGAAGCAGTAAGAAGCTTGGCTTTTACTCTTTATCTGTTGAGACACTTTTGCTAACACCCTCAACTAAATATGTACTAAATAGCATCACGTAATGAAATTATGAAATAATAAAGTCCTGTCTTACTGACCAAATAATTCTGTCTTTGTTTTTTTCTCTAACTAAACCATTTTTTTCAATCATGACATTTAAATGATCTAAACAAAACCTCTGTTTGAAGGGAGATTTGGATGCATTGTCTGCAGATGAGAAGACTTAGTACAGACTGAAAAAATTGCCCTTTTTTCTTGACGATAAGAGAGCAGACTACAGTATAGTGGTTGCCAAGAGAAAATGTATTTTATTTATTCCCAAAAGGATATTAGTCCATAAAACAAATTTGCAGCTTATTTTGTAGACTTAGCTTTTATCAGCCTTTTTAAGGGTGTTGAATGATTACCCAGGAGATCACACAGCACGAGCTCCTGTGGAGTGAAGGAACTCTAATATAGAGAGCTCTGTGATGGGCAGAAAATGTATGTGAAGAGTTTTCCTAAACTTGTTTAAAAAAATCTGTCACATTTAATGTCAATTTCACTGATTATTGACCTGAATTTTAGTGTCCTAATGTGAAAACAGTTTCCACCCTCTCCTCCTCTCTCTCACCTTAAAAAGCTGACACCTAAAACAACTGAACTCACTTTTATTTCTGCCTTCATATGGATAGAAAGAGCTAGACTAAGGCAATGGCTGGAAATATGGTAATTTAACTTGTGTAAAGGCATTGCCACCTCGGAACCAGTGAAACTGGCGAAGGAAATATCAGCCAAATATAAATCAACAACCCTTGTATAGTCTTAGGATTAGGAGAGCAAAGAAGAAGTGACATGACTGTCTCTCTCTTAGAATTCTCCAGTGCCTTTTTTGCTTCTTCATTATATTGGGATCTGAAATCTGGAGTAATTTAAGATTTCCTCTAGGCTAATGTACTTTTCTAGTTCAGGGTAAGGGGAGTAAATTGTAGGCTTCCCAGTACACTTTAGATGCCCTGTAAAGTCCAACATTTCTCCCAGTTCATGTTTTTTCTAAACTGTTCCAGTCTGCAGTGAAACATAGTGAAGTTAGAGTCCAAAGTTTTATTTGCCATTGTTGGCTTTCTTTTCTTTTCTTTTCTTTTCTTTTCTATTCTATTCTATTCTATTCTATTCTATTCTATTCTATTCTATTCTATTCTATTCTATTCTATTCATTTCTAACTAATAGTGGTAGTCTATATTGCAGTGGGTAGCATAACAGTACTTGCAGTAAGGAAAAAATTGCTTTGCTTAACTTCTGAGATGTTCTGAGTCTTTGAATATTTGCATAATCTGACAATAGTATCCCCGCTATAAGTGAATGTCAGTGGGGAACTTGTATATCAAGTGAAAAGTTGATTGTGAGAGTTTCACATGCAAAACCCAAAGCATAAATTGATCCTGAAAGCATGCTACTGATGCCAGGAAGATTTACAGAACTGAAATATGGCATTTGTGTGATACCGATAATTTTAGGGTTTTTGTTCTTTTTAATTAAAAAATAATGTAATTTACACATTTAATTAAATTTTCTTTCTGGCTGTTTTCCATTTTGTCTATCAGGCTGCAAAGAAAATGTGTTTTCTGTTATAATCTTAATATTTCTGCTATTTTGTTTATTTTCACTGTTTTAAGTTGAGGGTTTTTTCTCCCACTTTTGTCTCCATTCATTCCTCTTTATTCACAGCATGTTATTTTTTTTTCAACTTCAAGTAGCTTTTGTGGACAAGAAATTATTAATTGATTTCTTTTCAACAAAAGCCTAGTTTCGTCTGAGTTGGGTTTGCATATTTTATCTGGAAACCTATGAAACTGGTTACATGTGTATCACTGAACTCTACAGGTCTGCCAGAAAGGCTATTGGGAGTAAGTGTTGCAGGACTAAATGCATAATGTGGTTATTACCAAACATTATTATCTTTTTTTTTGTGTGTATGGATTGATATATATAAAAGCTCTTTAATTCTAAGCAGTTTTTATATCAATTAGAGCATTATTCTGGCATTGAGATGTTAATGTTTATTTTTATAATGGGCACTTTTTTTGTAAGTTACTTTTTTTTATCAGGCTAATAGATTTTTCTGCTGTGACTCAAACTACTGAACTGTTTAAGACTTTTTAATTATGTTACCCAAGAATCTTTTAAACAAAACCCCACTGTGCTTAACTGAAGTGTTAATGTGTTTTGATCACTTCCTTTATTTGTTTTTGTTTATAGATGTCAGCACTGTAATTGTCATCCTGCAGGAGCCATTAGTGGGACTTGTCATCTTGTTACTGGACAGTGTGTTTGTAAACAATTTGTAACTGGCTTGAAATGTGACAACTGTGTTCCTGATGCTAGTAATTTGGATGTCCACAATCTACTTGGCTGCAGTAAAAGTAAGTGAATGTTAGGGCTTAAAAGCATGTCTTTCAAATTAATGTTTTTTTCTATTGCTTTAGTGAGTATTAAATTAGGTCAGCAGTATTAAAACTGGGTTTGACTTCCGCCCTTCTCCTCCATGTTTCTGGTCTGTGAAGTTTGGGTGATTTTTTCTAGGAGTATCTTAGGAGCGTTTTCTAGAGAGATGTACCAAATGCTCTAAGTCATGCACACAGCTTATGCTTACAGTCTAACCCTGGGGGGAAGGAATCACCCATAGTTTCCTTGCATTTCCCACCATGTTCATTGTATTGATCAATGTGGAGTTCACCTTTTAGTCACATTAATGCAACAGTATTTGTACAATTTACAGCTTAGCCACCATTGCTGCCATTGACAGGAGATAAGAGACCTGTGTTCAGAAGGTCTGATGAACAGAAGGTCTGTTGAAGACCTGCTAATCATTAGGTCAAAATCCTATCCTTGGTGCAACGGAACATTGCCTTTCTCCTCCTAGGGCTTTTTTTTCAGTTTGGGAAAATATGTGATGTGGTGTAGTAGAGCATCATGAATTCGTGTCTGTGAAGAGAGGTGAATGAATGCAGTTTTGATGGTCAGATCGTGAATTGCAATGAGACGCATTGCAATGGAACTTCTGCCCTTGCAATGAGTCTGGATATGAAGAGGTAGCACAATATCAGCCTTTGCTCGTGTCGTAAGCAGTCAAAATTAAATGTTGAGGTTTGTTCACTAGTGCATAGTCACTAAGCTGGGAGGGATTTTAAAGAAGAGGAAAAATATTATATGTATAAGAAAATTAAATTTTTTTCAGTTGCCTTCAGTTCAGTGTTCAGAAATGGGCTCTGAGGACATAAAACCATGCAACACTAAACTGTGGATAGCACCTCAACCAATTCCAAAAAAGGTGTATTAAGTTTTTTATGACAGCTTACCGCTGTACATAGTTAACAACCCAGTCTTCGAAGATGTGTAACCAGTGAATGACATACTCGGCAGATGCTAATTGGTCAACTCTGCCAGCAGGCATAATTAATAATGGACATAGTGGTCGTAGTGTGAGGGTTAGCTCAGGTAACCATGTGTAATGCCACAACAGGGTTAGACAGTCCCAAGTAATCTCTGGAGTATGTTTCTGAATCCTTCAACAAAGTATTTCAGTGTATATTCTGCATAGGTGTTTATATGACATTCAGCATTGTGATATGTGCACACTATAGATTTGCAAGCAGACATGTACATACACAAAGAGTTCATTTACAAGGACAGAGACCTCTCACTTTGGTGCCAGTTTGTATTTAGTGGTAAATTGATTTAAATTTCAAATAATATGCATTGCAGAATGCACAGTGCTCTAAGTGGGATAGACCAAGGAGACTGATTGCTTTCCAAAGGTGATTTTTTTCCTCAAAGTTTGGATATGTTTAGATACAATTTCATTTTTCCTCATACTCTTCTGATGAAGGTGTATTATCTAGTCGTTGTACAGATTGCTGATTGGCTTGTTTCTTTAAAAAATATGGGATGTTTCAACAGAATGTTTAATAGTAATACATGTCATTTTTATGATGCTGCTCATCTTCAAAGTGCTTTACAAACATGAAACAACCTACTTATTTATGTTGGGATATACATTGGATAAAGGTCAATAGCAATTCAACTATAAAATTGATAATAACATAGATAAAAAGTTAGAAAAATGCATCAGATAGTATTCTAAATGACAAGCGGAGTCCTCTTCTGGACATAAATGATATAGCAATTGCAGTCTTTTGGTTATTCATCCCAAAATATTTTAACTTGTTGCACAGGAAATGGAGCTTTGTCTAGCTTGATATTTCTAGTTATTTTTATTGCAATGCAGTATTTTATTGACACATATCATTACTGGTCATGTCTTTTCCAAGGCAAGCAAACTTAAGTTGCTGCTGCTGTCCAACTAGCATGATTTCAGGAAAAGACCTATTTTGAATTTTTCTGCCCTAAAATATCTTAGATGCTCCATAAAAACCCTGAAATACAGTACTTTGTGTACGCATCTAAAATGCAAACCAGCAAGCATGTGGGAGCAACATGCAGTGGTGTGAAACTGAGAATGGACAATGAAAGTAATGCTGGTAAATTTGTATGATTGCTCAGATCATGTTAGCATGTATTACATGGAGAGAAACTTTCATAAATGCCAAAGGGATTTAGGAGCACTTATTGCCTTTGTACTTAGACTTTACTCCTGTAGACACTATAATGTACATTCGTATCCTAACTGAGCTGACCTTAAAAGCTCTAAATGGGCAGCAAAAGAACCTATGCTTTCTAGTGGGAGATGATGACTGTGTTCTGTTCAGTCCAATGAACTCTAGAAGTATTTTCTGCTGTTTGTTAGCTCTGAGGCTGCAGTAGCAGCAGGGATTTTCAATATCTTACTCTCAATAAAGAGCTTCAACTCACGCTTTGGATTTGTATTAAAAGCTGAGATGTAATGTTACCCGATGAAGTTGATTGAGTCTCTACATCTACATCTATCACTTATATGGCTTGAAGTCCTCATGTCATTTTTTTTGTGTGCAGCTTCACTTTCTGCTTCTTGTCTTCTGTTAGCTTGAATGAACAGACTTGGATAAATAACTTCTGGTTAATTGTGTATTTTAAGCATATCCATATAGTGAAAATGGTCATAGTTTATAATCAGAAGGAGAAAAAAAATAGTGAAAAGCCCTGTATTTCTAATATTGACATTTTCCTATAATACCTACTGTAAATGAGAAAAGCTTATTGAGTGGTCCTGGATCCAGCTTCTGGTAGCTTACTCTCTGTGCTGATTTCTGTACTGCCCTCAGCTATCCTCATTCCTGGAGCAAAATGCTTTCCTCTAGATCCACATTCCCCTGGTTTTCCCTCCCTTGGTGAAGAGGGAAGAGTATGGCACAATCTGCCTTGAAATCAAGCTATAGCAACTACTAGCTGCCAAAACGAGTTTTCTGTGCTAATGACTGAGGGTCAGAGAGTAGTGCTTTCCTTAGTCCAACAGGCTGGCTGGAGATCTCATAGCAGGATATGGACTTGTGACAATATTAAGATGGAATCATAGAATCATTTAAGTTGGAAAAGACCTTTAAGATAGAGTCCAACTCTAAAACTGTGTATTTATTTGCACATGTGTATCTATGTATGTCCATCTATGCATATAATGTTTAAGTTCTAAGTAGCAGCTATTATCTTAGAAAGAACCATGACCATATAATTGGATTACAAAAGAGACATAGGAGGGACTTTGATTACTTTTTCTAAGAATGTGAGACTTGGCTTGTGAACTTCAGGTTTGATTTTCTCTTCATTGATATTACTGCAATTAAGTAGCACGTTTTCCAAAGTTAATGGAGGTGGTATCAGAATAGTATTTTGGTAAATAAGAATCTCAAGCTGATTTCTTAGTTAGACACCTCACTCTCATTCATTTAAATTTCTTTGGAAACAAATGGAATTGAATTGCCTAAATAGCCTCCTAAATTTCTCCCTCTTATTTTTTTGTCATTTAATTAAATAGGCTTATTGTAACACTTCAGTAAAATTTATAGACAGTTGGACTTTCCGTTTCTGGTCTTTTAGAGGACTTTATGCCTAGCCTGTGCTAAAATGGAATTAATCCCCTGGAAAACAAATAATTCTAATTTAACTCTAGACTTCAATAATGTGACCAGTTAAACATGTTCCTGTTTCATAGAGGTCTTGAAATAAATTAGAGATCTATATTAAAAAAAAAAAGTTTGGAAGATCGTGGTGTACTTGCTTTGATTTGATGGAGGGATGGTAGATTAAGTTTATTTGTCATTTGTTTAAGTGTATAAATTTGTTTCATGTACTTCAATAAAAAGCTCTGTTGGAGAGTATTTGGATAAAATGGTTTAGTCTATTAGTGTCTTGTCTGAGAGACTATGTTTACTTGGTGATTTTTTCTTTGAGAAAACTTAGCCATTTCTATGCATTTTTATTTAAATTTGTGTGACTATTGATTACATTCTTTTTTTACATCATCTGATCTTGTGTATTTCTTAGCTCCATTCCAGCAACCTCCTCCTACAGGAGAAGTTCTTAATTCCTCTATTATCAGTCTTTCATGGAGTTCCCCCGACTCTCCAAATTCTAACAGGCTTACTTACCAGCTGTATAGGGATGAAGTTGAAATTTATACAACTGAAGACTACTACCCTTATAGTAAGTATTTATAGGGAGATAACATAAAGATTTTGTGTTTGTGTGTGTACATATGTGCAATTTTTCATAATTATTTCATATTTCTGTCATTATCATTCTCTGTGGTTTAGAATACATTATTCTGTTTTCCTTTAGTGAGTTACTGTTCTGTGTTATTGATTTTGTTTGAAAGAGATGAATACTCCAGTCTAAAGTCTGCAAACTGAGTCACCCAAAATTGCTGATAAATTTTTACTTTTTAATCTGGAAAACTTTAATTGACTCACTAAAAGCATTCCCTGCAAATATACACAGGCTTCAAAATCTAAAAGAGGCAAAGTCCCAGAGAAAGAGTTAGAGTGAGTTGAATGGACCATAATGTGCTTAAACTTGCTTTTTTCATCCTCCTGGTTTTAAACTGTTAACAGATTAGGAAAGCTTTTTGTGGTCTCTAACTTTTAGCACCTTCTGTTAAACTATCAGTGTAGCTTCTGATTTGCCTTTAACAGCACCACTTCTCTCATGTTGAGGCTTGCAAAGGGATCCTCAGAAGGCAGTCCTCAAGGATTCAGCTGGAAAGGCCATTTTGTGCTACTATTGATCCTCTTATCAAAGAAAAGAAGATAGCTTTGGGTACTGGCTTTATGTATATATGGCACACAAGTGTTTTGTAAGATGACAGGTGTGGTTTAATACCACTAAGATTTGATTTCTTTTCTAGCAGCTTCTCTAGCTTGTTGCAGTTTCATACCAATGCAGCATTAATATTTTATAGAAGTTGAGTCTAATTATTGGAATGTACTCTGAGTGAAAAAGAAAAAAAGACTATTATTCAGTGGAAGGACAGATCCTTTGGCATGCGTCTAGCATTTCTGTGTTCTGGTGCATGCTGTTGTGTTACAGTTGATTACTCTGCAGCTTGTGCCCTGAATTTGGACAGTCTGCGGTGCCTACCATGAGGAAGGGTATGTAACCGCATGTAGGCATGGGGATTAAGTGAGTCAAAGGAGAGAAATAGATATTACAAAAAATGTTTAGAGAGCTAATAGAAAATATTCCAATTCCTTAATTTGATATAAAAGCCTAACTTTAGTAAAAACATGAATTAATTTCAAAAGAAAAGCTACTAGGTCATCATAAGTTTATGGTCTGTAATGTGTTTGAAGCTGAGTGTATTGTTGAGAATGTTAGTTCATTACTGAACCTGCATACTTTATAGAAAATGAATAATTCTGACTGTATTTAGTATTTATGAAACATTAGCACATTTCTATTTAATAAAAAATTATTTTGTAAAAACAGATTTGGTTTCAAAAGACATTTTTGACATTTTCTGGCAATCCCCCTAATTAATGATGTGAAATCATGTGCTGCTGGTGTTTTAATATCAAGAATATATTGTTAATGCTGTCAGAACTTTTAATGTTACCTTTTTCACAGTATACTGTGGAATCTGCAATGCTTACGAAATGCCCTGAGGGTGCAACTGGATGAACATTATCTTATGGCTAAATGAGAGTTTTATAGAAACATTGAACTTCCCAAGGAAAATTAAGAATAATCTTCTAAATTGACCTGGTGATCTGGCTGATAGTATTGCAGCTTGCCCTACTAGAACAATGTTTACCTAACTGCTCGGGGAAACCAGAGGTTGAGGAGATACCAATCCCTGTCTTGAGGATAAAATTAAATACTTGCTCTAAAATGTAAAAAAAAAAACAACCCCCCCCCCAAAGTTACTATACAAATCCAACCCCAAATTATCTTGTTTCTAATGATTAATTTCTATAGTTAAATATGTGATGGACCTGTTCTCCTGAGGAATCTAGAACCTTCTAGCTTTTGGTTTTATTCAATTTTATCTGGTCTATATTCCTGTGGAAATAAAGTTACCATCTGGTGATAATTGTTCACCAACACTGAACTTTCTCATACTGTTGTTATGGTGCTAGTTAGTCTTCTGGCAGACAATATCAGCATTCTGGGTGATCCGTCTGTTCCAGTCCTTGCACTTGAGTAGGGGAAGCTAATGTGCTTGCTGTTGACGTTAGAGCTGGGGCCCTAGAATTGGGGTTGGCCCAGAGTCTGAATCTGTTCCAGAGGCTGGGTTTCAGGGCTTCGTTGTTTGTAGAACTAGTGTGGTGTTGGTGTAGTAGTTTCAAGAGCATATATGAATTCCGGAGTTGGCAGTTTAGTGAGGAGGCAGTTCTAGATCACATTCTATCTTACTTGGTTCTAAATCATGTTCTAACTCACTTGTTGTCTTTAGTTCATGTTCTGGTTCACTTGCTGGTTCTGGAGAAGGATCATGGTTTAGCTTGCTGGTTGGTTCAGGACTGCTGGTTCGTTCAGGACTAATTCTTGCTTCTGGAACAAGTTCTAGCTCATTTGTTGGTTCTAGATCAGGTTTCAGGTCAGCATATGGTTCTAGAGTAGGGTTGGGTTGTGGAGGGAGGAGATTCTAGAATCTAGTTCAGGCAATTTTCTTCTCACAAGGATTTGTTTTTTCTTCTCACAAGGATTTGTGGTACTTGCTGCAGCTGGTAGAAGTCTCACTGGTTTTTTTCCTTTATTTTCTTTTTTGCTTGCGTATTTTATTTTCCTTTGTGACTCTTTTGAGGTAAAGGTCCATAGGATAGGGATCCTATCATTCCATAAAGTGCAGCTCTATCAAGTTTCTAGCATGCTGACTTACACTGTCTCTGTGGCCTTTCTTTTCTCTGGACACAAAATTGGAAATTGGATACATGGCAAACTCCTACTTGCTGGTGTCCTTCACAGCAACTGGTTGTCACGCTCCTAATCTGAGGATTCTTGCCAGCCTGTCCAACAGTCTTGTCTAACACTTGTCAAATTGGCTATGGTACCCACTCTTGTGCCTAGAAGCGTTTCACCCAGGGCAAGTGTGTCCATGCAGCTCAGAAAGGGCTCAACAATTCTACACCTGAGTACTGGCACCGCAAGTTGCAGACAGCATGCTAACCTGAAAACTGAAGAAGAAACACCTGAATCTCACAAGCAAGTCTGAAATCTGGTGCATCACTTGCCTGCTTACTGCTAGTGCACGAGGATGTCACAACCATTGCTGCTGCTGCTGGCAGAACCATTCTGCAACCTTGCCTGAAGTACCAGGGTTTGAAAGGCGTGAAGATGAGGTTACCCAGTGTCCTTATTGTTGGACTCCAGTGCTAAGTTTGCTATAGGTGGCTGAAGCTTTGTAAGCAATTACTGGACTGACACTGCTGCTTTTGTACTACAGTGTCGAGGGTTGAATATCTAGCAATACTAATAATATTGTGATCCTCCTCTTTATGTTGTACTCAAGGCTGGTTTGCCAGCATCGACGTAGAGAAAGGACTTAGAAATAGCTGTGTTTAAGAGCACCCATGCACCACCATGTAGTATATTACTCAATGTTTGCTATTTCTTAAGGCAAAACAATGTGTGGTGCTATGGTTGTACATAAATTTATATTGTGCTATGACTAAGATGTGTAACTGCTTCTAGGGTATACCTAGAAGCTATTCACGGTCATGGCTGCTAAAAAGATGCTAAAAAGCTGTCTAGAGTAAAGAAAAGAAGGGGATGAGGAAGATAAATATAGGCTTTGGATATACTTTTTTAATAATTATTTGTACTTCTGTTTAGCTTTTCATTCAAGATCAAATGCTTTAGAGATGAACTATTAAGCACTATTTTAGAAATGAGTAAGTGAAACCACGGAAAGGTGAACTATGCAGTCTTACACTATGAAATTAATCAAAAACAAAGGTGTGACAATTTACAGAATGGTTTGGGGTTTTTTTGAGCACATCCACTAATATTGGTGCTGATTTACATTTGAAATAATTATTTCCAAACAAAGGAGGAATGAAAAGGTAATTGCATTAATCTTGATCGTGATTAAAGCAGAAACTAGGAGAAATTAAGTGGAAAAGATATTTTTCTAGTGTTGCCAGTGTGCAGTGGAAGATAGTAGAGGGAAAAGGGGTGGTTTTTTTCCCTTGTTAAAGAAAAAAAAAAAAAAAAAAGTTGAGCCGTTACAATGTTCGTAATGATCTCAAGAAGAGCATGCAAAATATCTTACATAAATATCTTACATCTTGGATTAGGGCTGGAACGATTTTAAGTATGCAATTTTTTTTTTTTTTGAGTTGGTAGACTGATACGATTTTTTTCTCCCCTGTTTGTTTTAGGTGTTCAGACCTTCAACGATACCATGTTATCTCCATATACCTTCTATTCCTATTACATCCAAGCTCGCAATGTTCATGGTTTTACTAGAAGTGCCTCAGTGACATACAGAACAAAGTCTGGGATGCCCACAGGAAACTTGCATTTGAATCCTGTCTTTCCTGTTAGTCACCACTCTGTTTTACTTCACTGGACAAGCCTCTCCAATGACTCTGGGCCCATAGAGAAATACATTTTGACATGTACTGGCTTGGTTGATCTTCAGCCTTGTGGTCAGTATGAAGGCTTAGAAACTTCAGCAATTATTTGGAATCTCATTCCATTTACAAAATATGTTTTTTCTGTGCAAGCTTGTACTACTGAAGGCTGCTTAAAGAGTGAGCCAGTAACAGTAATTACTGCACAAGCTCTTCCAGAAGGGCTACACCCACCAATGATAGAAACCATCAGCTCTACAGAATTGGCTGTGGAATGGTCGCCACCAGAGAAACCGAATGGTAGGACATGGTATTTACTTTTGTAATTCAAAGATTTTGCAAAGGAAAAGCAGCATTTTCTCAAATCTAGTTAGAATATCCTTATCCATGTGACACAAACTGAGAATGAATCGTCAGAGTGTGTTTTATTCTTTTGGAGTCAACTGAATGTGTTGGGTCAAGGATTTTAGCCGTTAGTGGCATCTGTTGCAGCAAAAATTGCATTTATAATGGAACACTTTAAGTAAAATTAATTATTTCCTAATTTGCCAGACTGCCTAGTTCAGACAGATGTGGCGATATTGCCTGACAAAGAGTAAATAAACAGGTAACAGTTACGGAAAAAAATTTCTAAGAATTAACAGAGAAGTCTGTTTTTAAAACCATCCGTCATGTATAGTAACTAATTCTATTACCAGTATAACTTTGTTAGGGATTAGGTGATTGCCAAGAGTTGCTGCTCTGACTTGTGTAATAATATTTTAGGTTTTTGAAACTGAGAACCCAGCTGTTGTAGGATACTTTGTGATGCCACAGATCTTATTGGTAAACACTTTGTCTTTTAATGTATGTACAATGGAGTTTTGTGAACCTGCACTTACATGCACAAATATTTGTGCATGCAAAACCAAGCATTTTGATCTGTTCCCAAAATGGACATCTGTGTGTATGGGGAGCTCAGCTTTCTGTTCGAACATCTCATTAGCCAGCTATAGCCAGATTAGATAGTAAAAATGCCCACAAAAGAATTTGTGTGTATTTAGAGGGGCAGTTCCTACAAGACAGGTTGATATTTGATGTTAGCACTTGTCCCTCAACCTGCAGCATATACTCCTCATAGTTTAATCTATAGCTATTACATGCATGTAATTGACAGCACAGGCAGATTTAAGCAATAACTTCATATTTCTTTGGACATCTGATCAGATTTCCTAATCTTTCAAAAGACAAAGAGGGGAGGTGTTTCTCACAAGCAGCCTTTCCAGTTCTGTGCATGAATACAGCCCCAAATATGTACTTTATATGGTAATTTAACTATCTCCTGGCATTGCTATGTCTCTCCTCTTTTCCTTTTGGGAAATCTCCAGTTGGCTTTCTTACAGTCTACTCTTACAGTTAAACTGCTTCCACAATCCAATCTAGATCATGCATCACTTCATACCCCAATACTGAACCTTTTTTTTTCCGGAAGTGGTAATACCTACCTGTGTACAGAACAGGTTTATATGGATGCAAAACTGACACACACACACACACACGCGTGCATATCTCGTATCTAGTAGTATGCCCTATAAGGATAGCATTAAACTGACACTCAAAAATTCACTACTCACTGTCTTAAAAAATAAATATCTAAGAGATTAAATATCCCTTTAAAAATCAGAATCCTGAAGTAAATTGCAATAACATTTGATCAGAAGTTTAGAATGTCATCTTTCAGTAAGGGTAGTAGAATTCATACTGTGATCCAGCTGTTTGGTTTGAAATCCTGAAATTGTGTGGAGAGGAAGAAAAAAACACTAATGCAGGGAGTGCCAAAGTGAGCATTTGGATGAAAATAGTAGAAATGAGGAAATCTTTTTATGTTGTATTTTTTATGATGTTGATTGATTGATTGTTAGCTCATTAAATATATTGACTTTAGAATTTTATTAGAAGTCTAGAAAACATTCAAATGCACTAATTTGCCTGGCTTGCTTTCTTCTCTAGGCATAATTATAAGGTATGAACTTTACATGAGAAAAAAATTAAACCCAGCTATGAATTTTCTTCCTCCCCAAAGACGTGTTTTCCAAAGTAGTGGGTGGCTCAGTCCTCAACCAGTTGTTGAGTCTCCTAATGAAAATGCTCTGGCTCCACCACAGACCAGTACAACAATCACTGATCTGAAGCCATTCACAGAGTATGAATTTTATGTGATAGCAGTAAACATGGCAGGTAGCGTATCTTCAGACTGGATATCAGGTCGAACTGGAGAAGCTGGTAAGTATTGATTTGAATTTGTTTGATACAAAAGAAACTCAATTAAAATGCGTGTGTCTAGTGATGCTTCAAATAGGAGCATATTCTCATTTTTTAACTAATTAAAAATAGGTCAGATTATCTCAGAACTTAGCATGTTAAGCAAACCCATTTTTTTGCCTTAAAATCTTGCTGTTGAAGAAAATAATCTCTGTCAATTAAACCAAATTTCAAAACTACAAGTTTGCAAAATCAGCCAAGCAGTGTTTGAATTCTCCACTATTTTCTCAGTTGTTATTTATGTGTTCTTTAAAGGGACAAAACATGAAAACATATTGGTTTTGTCACAAATGTGTTAACAGTAGGTGTGATTCAGCAATGTTGTCCAAGAAGGTATGTATATTCAGAAAGGAGATTCTAATGAGTTTTCCCAAACTGAGGCTTTAATTGTTTAGAAAGTGATTTTTTTAAGAACTTAAGAGAGTTGCCTTTTCAAGAGTATAGTGCTTCAAATTTTTCGTAAGCTTTTAGGGTTGCCAGGTGTTATAATATGGGCCATTTTTCCTCCAAAGTTTAACAAGTTCACAATGGCTCTTATTATGACCCTTGTGTTCAGATTTTCCAAAGAACTTGCCACTTGACATATTATTTGAAATAACAGCTATCTAATTCAATACCTACATTAGAAATCTTTTTTTTTTTTCTTAAGGCAGATAGAACCTATGTTTTGAAGTTAAACATTTTTGTTATATCACTTTTGTTTGCTGTTAACTTGAAAATCATGTGCTCAATCATTTGCTCCTGCAAAACAGCAGGCTAAACTAATTCCCCTTTCAAAATGAGTCTTTGTGCTTATCTGTTCTTAAATACTGTATGTTATGAAAGTGTTAAATTGTATTTGAGAAGAGGTCCATTAGTGTGGTTGTTTGTACATAGCAGAAGTGCTATGAGTTGGTGTCCTATTATTACGGAGTAATCAGGTGGGGATTTAACTGCAGTGCAAACAATCCTTTTACAGATTTACTATGGAAGACAGGGGAACTGTTTTGTTAGAAGTGAGAGACATGTTAATTTCAAACTGGCTTAGCAACCAAAATTGCTTTTAAGATGTTGAAGTATTGAACACTTTTTGCTTTTATCAGTTTTTTCCCAGGTTGCGTGAAGCTTTTCTTCAAGACTTTTTCATTTGTATGTACTTTCCTGCCTGCTACAGGGGTTAGGACTTTAGTGCTGATTAGTATATCTTTGAAAGCATAGGCAGAGTTTTATTCTGCATTCATGGCTAGAGTAGAAAACAGGAGAATGATGAGCGAGGTACTTATATGCTATCAAAATAATCTGACAATTCCTGTTAGATATGAAAATGAGGTTAAAAAGAAAAAGGCAAGACTATCTGAAGCGGTGTTTTCAAATACAGTAATAAAGCTTGGATTGTATGCATTATTTTATGAATGCTATTTTACTCATTACATTTCAGCCCCAGTGTTCATGCCACCTCCGTCAGTATACCCTCTTTCACCATATTCCCTCAATGTGTCATGGGAAAAACCTGAGGATAATTTTGCAAGAGGAGAAGTGGTAGGATACAGCATCAATCTGATGACAGATCAAAGGTTCTTGCCACCTTTTTCCCAGGTAGAACTGTTAATTGCATTAAGTTTTTTTTAACTGATGATAATCAAATTGATAGAGTCTGATGGCTTCCTTGACCTTATGATGAACCATTTTCCTCATTTGCTCTATATCCTCTGATCTAACTTTTAGCCTATCAGTTTGTCTTGAGTGCTCTGTAACGTTATACACAACTTGCATGTTTTAAGTAGCATTCCTGAGCTGATTTGTTTTCAGTAGTGGATGAAATTCAAAGTTGGGAGGGATGAGATTGCTTGACAACATTTAAATTGCCTTGTGCTTTGCATGTTTTGATTCTGTATGGCTATATTTGCTAGTATACTTAAAGCCATGTTGCTTTCTAAAAATCTGCATTTTCATTAACAAGGTACCTGTCTGGCTTCCTGAAAAATGGAAAAATTTTAGAAGTGGTGAAACCTAAAATATCAGAACCCCCACTTTATAAAGTTAAATACATGACTTTAAAATACTGTTGTAATTTTTGAGTACGGGGTTTGGCAAACAAATGCTATGGCAGTAGTTACAAGGTAAAAGCTTAGGAATGTGCAAAGAATCATGATAGGTGGCCAGAACGTGGGAGTGAATCTGGTGTTTGGACATTGTATTTCTCGTTTTGGAGCTGATTTTTGTCTTTTCAGTGGTACCACAGATGGGCCTCGGTTAATTTGTCTATGAAGTGGCAATACAATTGCTCCTGGGGCTGTTGTAAAAATACATAAATGTAAATTGCTTCTGGTCACAGGTTTGCAAGATTTTTCATCTAAATAAACACCTGATAAAGTAGTTATCTAAAATACATCAGTTTAGTCTGTTGTACTGTCTCTGATAATTTTAAATAATGTTGAAGTAAAGATTCAAATGTCTGTAGGTAGTGATTATTTCCCTCCTTCCTAACACCTGCTGAACGTGTCACTCATTCAATGGTGATCAGATTTCACTACTTAATAGTGTCATCTTCTTCTTTTGGATTGTAGCTGCACTGTTTGTAGTGGTAGCCGCACCATCACACAGTTTTATGAGGCAATAACTTTGTTTCCTCATTTATCCACTCTGGAACTGGCTTATTACCTCATAAAACAGTGTGATGGGAAGCATTATCACCTAAATCCTAGCTTGCTCAGATTTTCTAAAATAATCCTCTTCCTCAGTTGGTCTTTGCAAGCTTTACCTCAGCTAGATGAAGGAATCTGCAAATTCAGAGACAAGTCTCTTATTAGTGAACATGTGATCAATTAATAAGTATGAAAACACTATTAAGCAATTGTCGCCTTCCAAACTCTTTTCTTTGCAGGTTTTGCATATAGCTGAGGCTCATGAGCTGTCCTATGTAGCGACAGGATTAAAACCTTACAGGATATACAACTTTACTGTTACTCTCTGCAATCAAATTGGTTGTGTAACCAGTGAGCCAGGCATGGGACAAACCTTGGCAGCTGGTAAGGAAACAATCTGTATGAAAGTGCAAAGCTGACGCACAGTATACTAATGAATACCATTAAGATGATCGTAGTTTGATGCACAGTGACAGGGGTAGATGCTGTATTAATACAAAGTGACTTGCTTAATTATTATTTGTTTATCTTGACAGATTAAAATCAAAATGTTTTCAATTAAGGCTTAAGGTGCATTATTATGGCACAAGGATTTGTGTACTGCTCTCTCAGTTACAAGTTATGGATATGTATATTTTTTGTCTATTTATTTAAACGATAACTGTACACAAATGTGACTGAACTCATTCATTCATTCATTTATGATGCTATGAAGTTCTTAGTTTGCTGTTGGAGTTTTTTAGTGTGTATGTTGTGTTTGTGTGGCATGACATATAAAATGCATGTGCTGTGCCAATGTTTTATTTAACCCATGAACGGGGAGTTACATGGCTTTTCTAGTAAACTCGAACATATGTACATAGTGTATTTGTGTGTCTAAGTCAGAAGCAACATACATGCTTTGGGTCTGCTTTTTTGAAAATGTTTATTTAGCCTCTAAGATTTATGAGATTTATGTATATTGATATATATTTTTAGTATCATAATACTGTCTTTTAATACTATAAATATGAACTCGCAATTAATGCTTTGTGACATACTTGTGATCACCTGTGGAGAGCTGGCTGCTTAGCATTGTGGTTTCCTTTTATACAGGCATATACACATTAATTATTTTCACAACAGTAGCATTTTCAGTTAAGCAGTTAGTGATGTTGTCATATTGATGTTGTGATGATGATCTTTGAAATTACCTCACTTATGTAATTCCATCTCTCAAAGGGAAAAACTAAAAAGTTTCCACGGTGGAATGTTTTTCTAGACTCCCTGGGCTGTATTTGAATTGCCTGAACTCCATCAAAGCTCTTCTGCCTAATCAGTGGAGAGATATAGGAGCTTCCAGTTAAGAAATATGCAGTTGCCCAGAGCTCAGTTCATACATGAACTGAAGTGGAATTCAAGCTGTTGGAATATAACCTCTAATCTGCCCTTTGTTCTTTATCTCTCTATTTATTTAATTGCCTTTCTGTTTGTTCATAAGTGGAAGATAGATGATTTGTTCCTTGATTCATCATATCATCTGTGTATTTCAGTGGGCAAAGGTTGTTCTGTCAGTCTTCTCTCTTGCTGAATTGCTAATTTCAAAAATTATTTTGTTTCCTTGTACTGCTACTTTTTAAAATTTCAAGCAGGCCCCTATACAGAGCCTCCTACTTGTATGAGCATGACTTTATCCCATACCATGCAGCCATGCAAGGAACAGCATTGCAACCTGTACTGATAACCGCGGAAACAAATATGAACTAATTATTATTACTGCAATTAATCCAACTTTCCATTTATACATTTATTAAGAGATTTGGAAACAATAGCTTGGTTATGCTTGACAGCTTGTTTATGACCATCTCCTCACTGGCTGTGTTAATACCCAGAGAAGAAAGGAGAATACAAAACAGAATAACAGACACATCCCAATTTATTAGCTGTTTTATAGTATAGCCTTTTATTCTTGCTTTCAGTTGTAAGCCTAGAAAGCAAAGAATCACTCCTCTATTGCGTTCCTTTTGTGATTTTAAAGCGTGTTCATACGATGTCTTAAATTTTGACAAACTAAAGAGTAAAACACTTAAATTTTGCATGGAATTTTATATTTTATCTTTTATCATTCACGGGGTTTTTTTCTGGAGAAAATAATATAATAATCTCCATTCAGGTTGGTTGTTTCTGGGGCATGTTAGATTTTATAAATTTCTGTTTGTCTTTGTTTCCAAAGGAAATTTAAAGGAAATATTACTTGTATGGTGTCTTTTCTATCAAGGCAAGCTCAAACTTGCAACAGTGAAGAAACCAGTTCTGTCATTTGTAAAAACAAATGCTCAGGTCTTAGTCCATTAATATTCTTTTGTGTCACTGAATGGTGCAAAATGAAATTAAAATTGCCTTTCTAGTACTGTTGAGGGGTTCTGTTTTGTGAAGGAATGTCTCCCTGGCACAGAGACAGCCTCCCTGGCTGGATGCCAGTCCCCCTCCATGCCCTGGCAAAAGGAGCTTTTTGGAGAAAGTCTCGACTGAAATGTTCTCCAGCACAGTGGTCCCCTTGCATCATATTGCAATCCAGGAGCTTTGAATTGTGTTCCAAGTTGATCTAGAGGTTATACTAAATTAGACTAATTCTTCTCTGATTCTGATGGGGATAATGGAAAACCATTTCTACTCCTGCCATGTGTGGAGTATACTGCTTTATCATATGGAGCATTTAAACCTGATGACTCTGATTTTGGCATGTCCAACTGAGGCATATTAACAAGGGATTCCCTTTCAGAATTTCCAATGCCTTCTAAAATTTGCCTCTAGAAGTCTCAAGTAATTTTTAAGCTTTGTTCTTATTCATTAGGTTAATTTGAAGACTAGCTACAAAAAGATGCTTTTCCAAATATACCTTCTTTTATCTCTGGTAACATGTTCTTTTATATAGTGTAACAAGCAAATAAAAATAAGGGCAGAAACAAAGGTATTAAAGTATTAGAAACAAAAGTATGGAGGAAGAAAACCAAGAGTTTTTGAGAGAGGGGAGAAAAAAACCCCTGCAGTCAGGGGCAGGATTTAGGGGTAAGACCTAAGTGAAGAGAAGCATCAGAAATAGTCTGCAGATCTTTTGATGAGAAGTCTTTTTAGTGTGGTGTTTTTTTTTTTTTTTAGAAGTATAACTTAAAATTGTTTAAAATAATCCAGAGGCAAATGTAACAAGTCGATCCCTTCTAATCTGATCCGGTATACACATCTGTACTGGGAATCTCTCATGAGTAGCTTTCCAGATGAAGAGTGAAAGAAAACTGAAATCAGCCATATGTCCTTGCGTCTGGCAAACTGGCAGAAAATCTCCTCACCTATATATACATCCATGATATTTGTAAATGGTAATAAAAGAAGCCAAGTAAGCCAGAAGAATGTGAGGAGAAAGAGTGAGGAAGCAAACAAAATAGAACTAGTAAGAAATGAATTATTTCATAAAAAAGCTGAGTGGAAGCTGTCACAAATACATATGAAACGAGGAAAAAGAATCGATGTGATAAATGAAAGGTATGCCTGATGCATGACCATCTCCAAGAATGGTAAAAAGTGTCAGAAGATCAATGTTACATGGTAATGCAGTATAGGGATGAAAGATCAAAGGAAGCATGTCAAGGTAATGGAAGAAGAGATTTAACCCATGTCTATAACTCGAAGAGAAGGTGACTGAGCAGAAATAGGACCTCAATTTGGTATGTTTGGATACAAAAAAGACTCAAATAATTAAAAATGTTTCATTTTTTTCTGTCAGTATTTTGAATGTTAAACTAAGGATGTGCATTCCACAATCCATTTGTTATTTTACACAATCTTTACACACTGCAATATTGCGCACATGCTATTGAATGCCTTGGCTGATAGATGAGGCAAGTTCTTTTTTTAATAGTTTGTTTGAAAATTTGAAGTTTGATCATCAAGTGGAACTGCATGTATTGAATTGAAAGCGATTACTGGACAGTAACTACAGTTTTTTCGTCTCAACAGCTAGAGTCACATTTTATTATATTTCTTTCTCCAGATTCCACTGAGTTCAAATTACTGTATATTTTTGAGAATGAGATTCGGCCTGTTGTTGTTACCAGATCTTAAGCTGTGTTCAAAGGCCCTTTTTATCACATGTAGGATTCTGAGCTAGTACCTCGGAATCTATAGAACTGTACTAGTTGGTACCAATCAGGGAATGACCTTGTCCCTTAAAAGTGATTTTTGACAATGTATTTTATAAAACTATTAATTACTTATGTTATTCTTTGCAGCATCTACCAAGACAAAACAGGTGTGTTTTCCAAATTTTTCAGTCAGGTAGAGAAGCATATTTTTTTTCTCCCCAACAATTTCTGACATTTCAACAGAATGGAATTAGCCATGCAAGTGCTTGGACTAGTACTATTGCTTTTGTTACCCCTCTCAAATCAGAGAGACAAAGGGCACCTTAAACAATCTATACAGCTATGTTTCATTAAGTACTGTGTGACTGAGCACATTTCTTGTAATTAAGTTCGTCTTTCCTTTGCTCTTCTTAATTTTTTTAAACTTCATTTTTTAAAGCTTCATTTAAATAGCATTTTTTAAGAGACACCAAAGTACCCTTTTGTGTTTGCTACCATCTACCTCAGCACATTATATTCCTGATCCTTTGCTTTTGATGGCAATTACAGGGTTCAGAAGTTAATTTCTAGAAGATATCCTTCCAGCACCCGCTGCATCTGGCTTCTTGGCAGACTTCTCAAGCAGTTGAATTGGTGGCTTTGAGGTTGCCTCTGGGTTTGCTGTGGCAATGATGCTGATGGGCTTTCTGGGCTGTCTTACACTCCTTGATGTCATTTTCTTTGTGATTAGCCTTTCAATCTGAATAATTTGTATATTTTTTCCGTTCATGAATAAGGTCCTGTGCAAGCCCTTTTCAAAAGCCTCAACTCATTTATCATGGCAATACAGCATTTGTTTATACCTGTCATAGACTACTTTTCTACAAAAAGCTATGCCTCAATTTTGAAATCACAAATACCCATTAAACAGGTAATAAGTAATGTATATTTTCCTTTGTTACAGAAGAGAAATATGAGGGCCATTTGCTGGTGGCCTGAAAACACAGATTGTTTTGCATGCATGTACATAAGTCTCTTCATTGTGAATAGGACCCAAAGTGATTAAACAAGCACTCTTAATATGTTAATTTATAATTTTAATTACAACAATCTTGTATATATAGTCATTAGTGAATACTAATATAAATATTTTTCTATCTTTTTATTCATAATGCATAAACCAATCATCCAGTTACTTCTCGGCAGTTGCCTGTTTCCGTTTCATAATACAATCTTTGTTCTTAGTTATGAATGCATTTTGTTCATTCCTGTCTTGAATAATCCCTCATTAAGCTAGTCACTTTCTGCTCCATGCTAAAAAGGAAAAATTATCATGCAAATGTGGCATGCCATATTAAAAAGCACATTACCAAACACTTTTGTTGCTGTCCTTCAATTAGTTTCCCTTCTTTGAATTTAATTTCATTTGTTGTTAAACTACTGACTTGATGTATGGACTCATGAATTTGAGGCTGCTGCCAAGAATGTAGCAGGGAAAAAAAATCAAAGCCTTTTCAGAGAGCTGCAGAGGCAAAGCTGAAATGAATTTGCTTCACCTTTGACAAGAACACTTGAGCAGCATTGGAATCCTGTGATGTTTCAGCTTGGCTAATTATCCAATTATTTATTTCAAAAATAAAGACACTGTTTTACAATTAGAAAGGTGTAAAGTAATCTGAGAAATTCCGTAATGACAGATGACTTAAGTAGCTTCTGAGATAAACAATATCTGCTCGAACTTGTCTTGCCAAGTGTTCAAGCTGTAGTTAAACTGCGCTCTGAGTTTCAGGAAATTAGTAAGGACTCAAAACTTACTTGTTTCTTCTCCCCTACCAATCACATATTGCTCTTCAGAAAATAGCTCAGTTTGGTTTTTTCCCTCTGTGTCAAATTTGCAAGATTTTTGAGCTATGTTTAAGTTGCATTCCTCTTGATTAAGAGCTTTTGGTTCAAAGCAATACTTTTTAATTGCCTAATGATATAAGTCAGTTCTTAGGAAAGAACCGTGCATTTAGGAGTTCATTTGCAATATAACTGAAAAATTCATTGCATGGCAGTAAAACAATTTACTGTTAATTACAAGGAGAAGAATTTGCTGTACCATGCTCACAGATTGCCATGAATCATGCAGCACTCCTAGAGATTTATAACAGATGTGTAAGTGGGATGAATTAGCAGGGTTTAATAACAGAGACACAAATCATGCAGACTTCAAGGAGCTTTAATTGATATACTAGAATGTGACGGGCATGAATCACTCAGCCATTCAACAGCACTGTAACATATGGTCAGCTCAATATGCTGCATCTTAAATCGGTTGGTGAGTCGTTGGTTGTCCCATATGGTGGAAGCAATATATTTTTCATGATTTTTAAAAAATACTGTGTGTTACATCTATTTTTAAAGAAATATGATCGTAACATACCTGTGCTATTAAATTTTCTTTTGATGTCCGTTATGGGTGGATTTTATTCTTTTTGGGGGAAGAGTTCAAAATGGACTCTGAAGAATCTTCTAAAAAGCAAAATACTGCTGTTGGAAGATATAAGTGTTACTTCTTGACTCATTTACAGTTGAAATGACTAATACTGTTGCGAAGTGCAGAGAAAGAAATGATCATATCAGAAATGCTATGGCAATCTCTTGGTCCTCTTGACTAGTAACTTGTAGTAAAAATGAAATGGATGATGAAAAGTGAGTGATGTAATTTTACCTGCAAGGTAAACTCCAAGATCAGGAAAAATAGATTTTCTTTAGTGTTTTGTCCTCAAGTTTGCCAGATGTTTCTGTTTTGATTTGTAGGTGTGCATTTTGAATTCAACTGAACAATTATACAAAACTGTATACTTTCTGTTACTGTTGCTTTCCTGAACTATTCAGAGTGGCAAATTGAAGGCTTCTGAGGGAGGAGTGCACAAATATGAGTATTCTGAGCAGTAGTTATTCAAACATATGTAAGCCTGTTAAATTTAGCCATAGTGTAAATATGTTATTCCTGGAATGTGGTGGAGTATGGAAAAGCTTTAGCAGTTGTATTAGTAAACCTGACAGACTTGAGAAAGGAGTATAGTATCCTTAGAACCATGGCTGCCAGAATTTAATGTCAACAATTAAAATTTATTTTGATCCTCACCTAGTGTTTATTACTGTTTGTATACACAACAGACCTTACTAATACAGAGATGCACTATTAGATGGAATTACCATCTGTTCAGAGCAAAATGCTGGCATCTGTCTTTGAGTCTAAAACTAAAATGATATTATTTCAAACAAAACAAAATTAACTGCTCTTTACTTACCAACTTCATTTTTGTGTACATGTGTGTGCATACACACATGGGAAAGTCTTATTTGTAATGACCTGTGTAGCAACATCTATATTTAGATATATGACTTCAACATAAGCTGTATGGGCCATCTGTCTTTATAGGTCTTTTTGTGCCCTCCACTACACAATGGCATGCAGCAATCATGGGCTTTTAAATACTGTTTTAGCTGTATAATATATTAAATATGTATTATATAGCAAGACATTAAAACTACATAATTAAAAAACACAAAATGTGACTTTGAATCCACTAAAACGTAGTACACTTATTATTTTGACAGATGTATCTTTACAGAACTTCACAAAAAAAATTAAATAGGTAAAATACCGTTGACTAATCTTTCAGAAAGTAGCTACAGGTACCACAGTGACACCTTTAGGAAAATATCTACTGTATGGTTTAGTCTTGAATATTTTTAATTTCAGCATTTAGTACCCTGCTGGGCTACTGCTACAGACTTTTTTTCAGTCCTTTCTGTTTCTGTGCAGTTTGTTTTTCTGTTTCATTTTAACTTGGGTAACCTATTACGTACAGTTTTCTGCTGTCTTGATGCACAAGAACTCTCAAGCATCAACGAGACTGTAGTTTAAACACTAATGTTATAGCAAGGATGTTACTTTCTGAAAAGGTAGGCTTCTGTTCCATATATTACAAAATAATAAATTGTGTCATGCCAGTGTTTAATGCGTGTACACAGTGCATTAACTGTAACTGTAGTACATTTATTTGTGCTAGAGGAGACTTGAAAATGATTAAAAAATCAATACTTCCCTGTCAGAGAAGCAAGTGTTACGATGCATTTAAGTAGTTAATTGCATAAGCCCCATAAAAGCTTCAGGTTTCGGTATCAGAGATGCTATAATTATGGTTGAAGTAACTGTCGTTTATTAATACTAGACTTTAAAGGAAGATACAGTTATTGTCATGAGTGTTAGTTAGCTGTATGTGTTTTAGAAATAATGAATTTTAGTGTTTCTATTTTACCATCAGTAATCTGAACTGGAGGGCTCAACCTCTTATGTTCGCATTTAAAATGCTGACGTACACTAGTTCCCTCCAAAGGTGAAGTTTTGATTGTTAAGCCATGTTTTCTATTTAAACTTGTGCATTAATACCACAATTCATTAGTGCCGTGTCTTACTTATGCAGGGAAGCTTATGACCTCACACTGCATTACTTCAATTTTGACATTGTAAATTTCTACCATAGCATGAGATACTAATTAGATTGTGAAGTCATAAATGATGCCTAAGCAGGAATTTACAGCACATAGTGTCATTGGCAGTTTCCCAGTTCCCCATTCCCTGCTTTCTCAAAGAAGAATATTTATCAAGTTAGGGGGGTGCAAGGAGAAAGAAGGAAGAAAAAAATACAGCAACATGCTACAGACAAACTGAAAAAAATGAAAAATATGTTAATGATCTTGAAAATGCACACATTTTTAAAAGGATGTTAGTAATTCATTCTAAATGAAGCAATCTCTTCTTTAAAGAGCTCACACTATGTACAATTCTGTGAATTATATGTGAATCTATGTGAAGTAATATGTCAGATTTCAAAGGCCTATATTTTAATTCAAGTTTTATTGTTCTTGAAAATCGTTTATTGCTCTTTACTATGTCATTATGAGAACAAGTAATTTTTACAAGTTGTCATCATATTTCACTTCCTGGGTACAAATGAAGTTTCTGTTGTTAAATTCTTTTCTTTAAAAGGGAAAGAAGGGGAAGGGAAGGAAAGGAAAAGGCAAGATAAGGCAGATATAGATTCTGTATGTAGTAGAGAATTCTCATACTTCTACAGATGACATCTTTTATTGTTTCAGTGATGGTCCATTTATCTCCCACCAGTGCAGCCATCATGCCATTATCCAAACAGGTCATGCTGCCCTCCAGTGGCTTGCTGTACGTTATTTAGAGAAAAAAAATTAAAAAAAGTGGTCATAACTTAGCTATAGAGTGGTCAATACTATCACAGTGTTGGTTTTCATGGTAGGAGGAACGTTGCAATAGCATAAAACTATCTTATGCTGATACCTTTGTGGAAACAATCCTGTATGAAGTCTTACTTTGTTAGAGTGTTGGTGGAGAAAAGTTGGAGAGGATCATTTTCTTGAACTGAGTGATTATCTCAACATATGCTGACATCTTATGTTTGCACCATGAGGAAAACAACCTGATGGGCCTTCAGTATTGTGGATGGATAGCTGGTCTGCTTCTGTTGACAAAGTTCAGTGATGAAGGAATTCTGTTGGCATGTACCATACTGCTGAGATATGACAAGAGTTAATCAACTATTCAGATTCTCCTTTGGTCTTTCACTCAGATCCAATGCTGAAAGTCAAACAGATATGTGCTTACTGTTAGTATGGCACAAGAGGCTAACAGAGGAAAGAATACTAATATAATTTTTCCAAAAATGCTGGTTCAGATTCCTAAAGATTATGAAAAAAAATTGGTTTAGGTATCATACTATAGACATTTATCCAAAGCCTGAGTAAACAAATAAGGTATTTCTTGTGGAACTGAAAGTAAGTTCTTGTAAAGATTTAGACTGGTTTTTTTGGAGTTGGTTTGGTTTAGTTTTACTCTTTTTGGTTTTGCTGTGGATATCTGTGTTTATTCTTAAGGTGATCAGAAACTGAAGCAGGATTACAAAAATATTATACGTAATAAATAATTTCCCAAATATTGTGTACAATGATACCTACATATTTTTTTTCTTTTATTCACAGCTCCAATAAAACTTAGTGCCCCTCAAGTTGAAGGAATAAACGGCACAACTGTAAAGATATATTGGAATGAACCTGAAGAACTTAATGGGCCTTCTCCCATCTACCAAGTGGAAAGGATGGATACGTCTTTAGCTACATGGAGTACAGAAGTAATGAAAGGGATCCGTTTCCCAGGAAATGGATATTACAGATTTGCTAGTTCAACTCTCCCTGCCAATACTTACTTTACAGGTAAATGAGTTTAAATGGCTTACAAAATATACCAATTGTACCCTGCACTTCTTTTACCATTTATTATTGTATTCTATATAATTTTCATGGTAAAATCCATAGTTTTTCATTTATAAGCATAATGTGATTGTTAGTGATGTGTGGGCTATCTCTATTCTCACATAAAAAAAACCATGAAAAATGTTATTGGACATGGGGGATTTGTATTCTCTTGCCTTTGGACATAGAGACATACAGGATGGTGAATGTTGCTGCATATTTGACTCATTTCCTAGTGCTAAATAGAAGATAGATCCTATCCTTTTTTGATTAAAGAATTCAATGAATTTGCTGTGAATATTAAGGCATATATTCTTTTTGAAGATTCTTGAGGTTGCATGAGCACTCAAAAGTGCTTTCTGCTGTGTTCAGAACACTTGTGTAGTGGTCTTGTTAGTTTTGTCAAGGAAAGAAAAAAGGCTACCAATCTGACAGAAGTCTGCTGTTTCTGAGCCACTGGGTATTATCTCCTCTCTTTATTAATTGGTTATTTATTTTGGAAGAGGGCATTTTTTCAGATCAAAGCAGCCCAATTATCCTATGTTCTGTGATTCTCATCACTGACTGATACCTTCACTTCTTGGAAGAAGCAATGATATAAACCTCATGTTTTTTGGGAAAATACCTAAATGAACCTTGATGGGTGTTTGAAATGTTGTAGAGGTCTGTAAGTGAAATACTACATTTGTGTGCATGAAGTATGAGTTTTCAAGAGTACAAGAAGAAAGGGCAGAGCTGAAGGTTTAAAATGTTTTTTTTAAAAATCTGTATGAAAGGGAGGGGGGGGGGTGTGTGTGTGTCAAGTCATGAGACTAATAGTAACAAGGGTCTTGTTTGTTAAGACAAATAAGAGCTGCAAAAAACATGCAGCATTGTTAACACCCAGAAGAATATCAGAGATCTGAGGAGGACCAAGTAGCTTACAGCCCTTTTCTTCTGGGTCACCACAGGTAATTCTGGCAAGAATATGTGAGTGCAGAAATCTTGGTACTTGCAAAGATGTGCATGTGCAAATTCATTTTTTCTTTAGAACGAAAGAAACACCTTCTTTCTCTGATTGGCCAGTGAATCTGATTAAAAAGCAAAAAAAGCTGAAGATTACTTCCATTTTTTTCTTGCTAGGTGCTTATTTGACTGATAAATAATAATAACAAGTGATAATGTGTTATTTAAATATTGACACCATGTAGACTTGCAAAACCTGTCTCTGTGCAGGAATCTGTAGGAACAGCTGTTGAGCTCCTTTCCTTATCCAATTTGTTTGATGCTTTTTCTAATATCAGAGTTTGTACCCTTAACTGTATATTTAGTAAGAAAAGTATCTTGATTGTATTTCTTTTGCTGTCAGTAGTGGTATTCTAAACACCAAAGGAACTGTGAGCTGTATTTTTCTCTTACCGGGGCTCCAGGCAGTCTCATCATTGTTATGAATATAGTTATATAGTTTAATCAGACAGGTAAATAATTATAAGTATCACAGAATTTCCTTCTCATAAAAAGTGTCTGAGAATGGGGAAGACGATGTTGCACCACTGTGATTGTTACCATGTCTAATTGCATCCAGGCAAGCCCAACAGTAGTCTGCCCAAGCACGATTTCAGTCTAGGGATCAGTTATGCTCCACAAGCTGAGATTGTGGCCTTCAATGGGGTTTATTGAGGTGGCTGAGGTGATTTGAGAGAGTTTGGACAGACAGGTTGTGAGAAGATATTAAAATAAAGCTCCCTTTACAATGGGACCTGATGGCTGGGTGGTGTGTGGTTACATATAATTTATTAATGCTTTGGATTGTGTTCTTCCTTTTAAATTGGCTATTAGTCTGAGCATCTGTAGATGACCTAGAATCAAAATATGCAAGGCAATTTGTCTACACATCAGCTGGTAATGACTGACATTCGGTTAAATCAGCCTGTTTCAGTACCTAAAAACATGTAATGCAGGTACTTGATAACTCAATAAAGTTTTTGAAAAATATAAATCTGTGGTTTCTAAGTAGATAGTCAGTCCTTCTTCCAAGATATGATGGAGGCAAAATTATAGCAAATCCAAGAGAGTTTAGAATGACAGACCCTTAAGGAAATGAAAAATATTCTTTACTAGTACTCTGCACTTGTTGAGACCTTCTCTTATCACCCATCTCTGAAGACAAGCAGTTGGCAATTGTGGATATAGATGGAACAGTTTTAGTGTGCATGCAGCTGTGTACATTTTTGACACAAAAGTGTGCCAGCTTGTATATGTCAGTCAGCAGTGAGATACTTCTCGGTGAGTCTGGGATCTCCCACTGCTAATCTGGAAAAAGATAGATCAGTTTATTCATTGCTAATAAATGCAGTTGCCCTCACTACCTTCCCAGCTGGTCTTACAGTCTGAGGTGCAAGCAATAGGGGCAGATGTATTATCTGGGAAATCTTCCAAATTCATCTTTTAAAAAAACCAAACAACTGATTAAGCAATATTAAGCAGTGTCCTGTCTGTAACAAAGCCTTCAGCTGCACGGGCCGATGTGCTCCGAGTACATATTAGATGAGTGGAAGTCAGGAAAAGAAAAGAATTGTTTCTGCCAGGGCTGTCCACATGCAGCTTATCAGCTCTTCAAACTGTGAAGAATTGTTTCAACCATCTGTTAATATCATTTCACTGAAAACTCAAGCTTGAGTTTTTAATACTTACACATATCGCTTGAAGTTCTTAGGTACAACAGCATTCGTTGTAGCTATCAAAATACTACCAGGCTAAGGAACTGTTAGTATTTTTGTTTTAGCTAAGGAATTCATCTGTCTCCCATCTCTGAAGATTGGAGTATCCAGGTGTTTATGTTCATATCTTCCCTATGAGACAGAAAACTGGTATAATTTTGACTTAATAGTGCTGAAGTTCAGACTCTACTTAATGCAGAAGTTTATACTTAAAAGGCCCTCTAGAAATGGCTAGAACTAATTTTACAAATTAGTTACTTCATATGTTTTGCTTTAATGCCTAATACGAAGGTAACGATCATGATGTCACGTTACCATGGCCTTCACCACTAACAAATGGGTGAGAATAGTTTGCTCTGCAGGGAAGTTAGGGTCTTCGTCTACTTGCTAGAGAGGTGTGCCAAGACTTACAAGTAAGGTCCTTTGAGATCATTGAATAAAATCCATGGAAAATAGAATGTTGAACCACTGAAAAGTGTGTGTGACAATATAAAAAAAAAAAAGCCAACAGATATTTTTATGAAAAGACTTTTCATTCAGTTCTTTTTTGCTCCTTTGTTGAGGGGTTAGGACTTAAAGTGCCCAAATGGATGAAATAAAAACTGGTGTGGGAATTTTGACCTGTGCAATTAGGCCCTGCTTAGGGCCTAATCACGTTTGATTTTAATTTGAGGCACTACCTTCTGTTCAGATTCATAACTCATAAATATCTCCTGAGGGTGAAGCAGCTTTAACTTCCTGTTTTACAGAGAGTAAGGGATCACCTTTTTCTTGGAAAACATGATTCCCTGAGAAAGCGTGTGTGCCCCCTGTTGAGTGTATTGGTGGATGCTGTGCCTTCAGATAGAAACAGTGCCACTGCTTAAGCTTCGTAGGATATCCTGTCAAAAAGCTGTGTGCTATTATTTGCTAGAGCAAGTATACTGGATTAAGCTTCTAAGGACAGAGAAAGGGAAGTTTAGTTTTTTCTGGTTTTACTGAGCAAATACATGGCAAACTCCTGAGTTCTTTAAAAAAGGAACTTCTGGGCACAAAGAGCATCCGGTTGAAAATTGGAACCTGAACGTGTCTGGGATGAAATGAAATTTGAGCTAGGAGTTTAAGTACCACAATTTAGTTGTCTAAAGTACAGCCATGGATTACTCAAATCACTTTTTGAATATTCACTCTGACCCGTGGCTAGACAGAAAGTCCTTGGCAGAGCTGATGAGATAAGGCCTGTTATAGTTAGAAAGGGTAGAAAATGCAATCAGTTGGACATGTGAATGAACAAGAAAGCTCCTTGACTCCATGCTATGGAGATACGTTTGGGCTCCATGAAGAGAAACTTGGTGTATCTGTATGAGTATGTAAGAACTGCTCCCTGTGTAAAGAGTGACTCAGCTCATAGAATCACAGAATTGTTAAAGTTGGAAAAGACCTCTAAGATCAACAAGTCCAACCATCAACGCAAAACCAACATGCCTACTAAACCATGTCCCAAAGTACCACATCTACATGTTTTAGGAACACCTTCGGGGATGGTGACTCCACCACTTCCCCAGGCAGCCTGTTCCAATGCTTCACCACTCTTTCAGTAAAAAAATTTCCTAATATCCTAAACCTCCCATCAAGCAACTTGAGGGCATTTCCTCTCATCCTATCACTTGTTATATGGAAGAAGAGACCAACACCCACCTCACTACAGCCTCCTTTCAGGCAGTTGTAGAGAGCAATAAGGTCACCCCTCAGCCTCCCCCTCTCCAGGCTAAACAGTTCCAGTTCCCTCAGCTGCTCCTCATAAGGCTCCAGACCCTTCACCAGCCTTGTTGCCCTCCTCTGGACACACTCAAGCAGCTCAATATTCTTCTTTTACTGAAGTACCTAAAACTGAACACAGTATTCAAGGCGCAGCCTCACCAGCACTGAATATAAGGGCACGATCACTTCCCTGCTCCTGCTGACCACACCATTTTTGATACTAACTAGGATGCTATTGGCCTTCTTGGCCACCTGGGCTCACTGCTGGCTCATGTTCAGCCAAGTACAAAACTGCTACGACTACTGTAAAACTAAGAAATCACAGAGTAAAAATATGTATGTGTGGAATGTTATGTTCTTCCAAGAGGCTACTTTTCAAAAATAACATTGAACATAAATCGACAATTGTGCGGCATTGTAGTGTGTTTTGTAAAAAATACTTTTTTTTTTTTTTTCCACAAAATGGAGAAAAATCCTCTGAGCATTCTTTCTGTTGCTCAAAATACAATTTTTTTCAGGAAGAGGAAAGATTCTTTGTGACTGTGATATTTTAACAACAGTTGAATTAAATATTAATATTTTAATGGTGTTCCTTTTGGATGCTACCTGTTTAAAAAGAATGTTATTTATGCAATATTTATCAAAATGCAGTCCACTCTGAAGAAACATACTTTTGTGTTTGGTCTTGCTTTGAATCCAAGTTTTCTGAAATAGAATACTATACTTAAAAAGAAGTGAGTCTTGCCTGGAATATGTACTCTTTGCCAACCTCTACATTATGCAAATTCAGCTGTGTGATAATTAGGAAATAAATGTATGAGGTAAGATGTTCATATATTCACCATTACAAGTAGAGCTTTTTTATAATGACATTTTTAGTGTCTTGAAGTGGTCTTAAAAGTGTGTATTTAAAAAAATATATATCTGTGCTAGTGTTTTTAATGCCAAAATCTGACTCAGATACATACACACATTTGTCAGAGTGGAGAATCTTTCCAGTAACAATGTTTCTTAATGAGTTTGCCATGGAACACTCTACAAGCCTAGTTTACATTCGTTCTGAGCAAAAGTGCTGAGGGTGGCTGTAGTCATTGTGTTTGATCTCCCTGTACCTTTTCATCCGAGTGAACTCTCTTTGCAGTAACATGAAATGAATTCCACTCCACATAGTCTTGCGCAAACATTTCATCGTAGAAGATGCAAATATTTTCATAAGCACGTGGAGCCAAGTAAGCAGGCCTTTTCCAGCACCCTAAAATAAGTTTATGGAATGCATTATGACTGAAGACCAAGAAAATTAACGTAACCGGAGGTCTAAAAATTATGGACAAGTATAGGCTAAAGAAAATGGGGTTGTTTAGAAAGATGAAAACTGAAAGGAGACATGGTGATTATCTTAAAGAATATAAAAATGTATAGTTTAGAAGCAGTGAGTACAGGAGCAATGGTCTCATAGTAACCTTAAAATGTAACAAGGCAGTTTGTTGTCTCCTAAGAGATTTTTTTTAAAAGACAGGCTGGTTAAGCAAAGGAATACATTGTTGTGAGAAAAAACCAAAATCTCTGATACTGCAGGTTTTAAAGAAGACAGTGAGCATTTGTCAGGAATAACCTGGGAAAAATTGATTCTGCTTAGGAGTAAGTGGATTGATTCTGTGACCTTTAAGAATGTTTTCCAAACATATACCCTATTATAAACTCAGCTTAACCCAGTGAAGTTGGGAAAGTTGCACCTTTCACCACATAACTCTTAGAAGGAAAGAGCTGCTTTCCCCAGGAACTTTGCATAGATACAGATCTGATTTACAATTTTCTGTAAAGACAGTATGTTGCATGAGTGGGACAAGTTTTACTTCTATTTTGTTTTCTCTCTGCTAGATGTTTTCCAGCCTTTCTTTTTATGACAACTGATAAGGTCATAAACTGATCATGACTGATGGCTAGAATTGAGTTTTAATTACTAAATAACAGAATAATAGAATAATTTAGTTTGGAAGAGAAGTTGTCTGGTATAGTCTCCTGGTTATAGTGAATCCTCCTAGACATGCTTAGTCCTTTGTCTAGTTGAGTTTTGTCTTCATATATAGTCAATTGTATTTCCGAGGATATTTCCACAACCTCTCTGTGTAGTTTGTTGCAGTTTCTAATCTGACCAGCCTTTGCACGATATTTTTCTTGATTATATCTGTACAGAATTTTCTGTATTTGAACTTGTGCCTGTTGCATCTTGTTCTGTAACTATATAGCTCCAAGAAAGCATGGCTCTATCTTCTTTATATTCTTCTGTAAGTTAATTGAAGAAGGCAAGATCATCTTCTCCAGCCTTCCATTCTTAAGACTGTACAAACCCTATTCTTTCAGCTGCTTCTCATACTTAATGTACTTCAGCCTGCTGATTACCCTGACGCCCCTCCGCTGGATCCATTCCAGTGTGCCAATACATTTTTTCATATCAGAGTACCCAAACCTGTGTTGCAGGACTTGCATTTGCCTTTGTTGAATTTCACAAGGTTCCCATCACCCGTTTCTCCAGCCCATCAAGAATCCTCTGAGTTGCAGTGTGTCAAGTTTGTATTGCCTGTAAACTTTTTGATAGTATCCTCCATCTCATCACCCAGGATTCATTTCAATTAATAAAATTGTTGAACAGAATTGGTCCCAGTACTAATCGCTTGTAAATACTGCCCACTGGGTTTTGTGCCACTTGTGACAAGCCTTCGAGTCTCACTGTTCAGCCAACTTTTTATCCACTTCTATAGCCCACCTGTGTTACTTCTATTTCTGTAGTGTGATGGTGAAGGTCCGATGGGAAACCATGTTGAAGACCTTGCTAAAGCCAGGGTACACGTGTTGCTTTCCTGTTTGGCTGCTGAACCAGTCCTTTCATCATAGAAGGTGATCAGGTTGGTTGGGCGTAATTTGCCCATAAAATTATAAATCTATGTTGACTCTTCCAAATCATCTTCTTGCCCTTCATGTGAATATGACCTCCTACATAATGTCCCTGGGAACAAAGTTTAGGCTGACAAGTCTTTAGTTTCCTTATTCTGTAGGCACAACCTTACAGGAAATTATGTTAAATTTGTTTGCTTTAACGTTACCTTAAAATAATGAGAGAACGGGAACAGAAAGAGAGAGAGAAATCTGACCTTTTATTTAGTTTGGCTTTATGTATTCTTTGACTCTCTGCTGGCATTTTTTCCTTACATAGCTTTTAAAGAATCATCCTTTTTTATTTCATTACATTGAACTGAAGAAGGTAATCAAGATTTTCTGAAGGAGTAACTACTGCAAAAGAATTTCTTACGCTAAGTTTCTAATACCGAGAGAGGAAGAAAGAGAGTGTATTTGTCTAGCTGACTTGGAGAACATACTTTGTATCTTAGGGAACTTTCAATAGTGCCGCTCACTTTTAAGACTTTTGTATTAAATCCCACACTAAAGAGCCCTTGGACAGTCCTTGCCATAGGACTTCTCCATAGAAATTCTTTTAATTTTTTGTGCCAACTTCTAACATTTTCCCCTCTCATCATCACAAAAGAACAATTTGAACCCATGCCTTCATCTTCAGTGCAAGAAAGCAAGATAAAGATCTTCTAGATCACAGTCCAGTGGTTGACTTTAATAAGAAGGGGAACCATCCTTTTTTTCTGCTTAAGAACTGTTCACACTGACATTTCAATTAGGATTTTTTCCTAGTACCTAAAATAAATTCACAGTTTCATTCTGAAAAATGTGTTCCTTTTTTCCTACAAACATGATTCACTGTTCTGACATGTGGTGGATATTCTTTCTGTAGGTGACAAACCTAGGAATTAGCAGAAGAAAAGGTTTTTATCAATTATTTCAAAGCACATGTGTTAAGTCAATGGTAATAAGTTAGTTACTCTCTACCAAGTTTCTTTTCTTTTACATAAATTAATCTGACTAAACACTTATGTACTGAGCTATTTTATACAGGATTAATTTCCACCAGTAAAGCATACATATGTATTTTTGTGTTTCTTTTCCTTGCTCTTCTCCAAACACAATGCTGATAGGATTTGATGTAGGAATTCTGTATAGGAGTCTTGACAAAGAATACTCATGGAATTTAATGAAAGTGACTGTGGAAAAAAAGAAATGCTTGGCACCTTTTCCGTCTCCTTTTATTATCTCTATTTTTATTAAATAAACTTCATATATTTGTGCAGTTTCTACCTTTTAGTGTATTCTTGGTGCTTGTTATTTTCAGCAACTTTTATTTCCCTGAATCTCCCTCCCGACAAGTCCCTACATCTCACACCTTTTCTTAGTGGCACACGGGGCACAAAAGGAATCCCAAATGTCCTGCCTGAAGCAAAACACAGCACTTCTTTAACTGTTTATTTACACAGGTATACATGAGGGTATCCTCTATCCTTGCTGCACACAGAAGAGGCACAGAGAACAGAAAATCTCCTTGAACTCTCTCCTCCCCTTTTTTTGCCCATGTAAACACAGAACATAATCCCACCTTTGGCTTCTTCAGTGAGCTGAACCAAGACACAAGAACTTCTTACGGAACAGAGGCCTGACTAGATACTAAAACAAAAAAAATTTCACAGAAAGGGTCATCGGGCATTGGAGCAGACTGCCCATGGAGGTGGGTGAGTCCCCATTCCTGGAGGTATTTAAGACGGGTATACAAGGTGCTTAGGGACGTGATTTAGTGGTTGGTAGGAATAGTTGGACTCGATGATCCAAGAGGTCTTTTCCAACATAGTGATTCTATGATTCTATGATTACAGTGAGGAAAAACCTGTTTCTTAACCCTCTGAAGAAAGGTTCTGGTATATGGACAAAAGGATCCTAATTTACAAGAGGATACTCAGAGTGACATGAAGGGATGCAGCATGACAAGCTCTTGTTTGTATTAGATTGATTATTTATATTGAGGAGCAGTTTGTGGACAGGCACAAGAAGAATGTTTTCTATTTCTCCTGTTTTTGGATTCTATGGTGTGTTTTAAGCAAGGATGAAGCAAAGAGAGGTTTAGTTCTGTATTAGCTATTGAGATACTTCACATGAAATTAATCCTTTCTGGCTTGTGTTCAGCCCTTATTTAGATTATTTCTCTAAAGACTTGTTTAGTCCAATGACTTGAGGGAGACGTTGCATATGACTAATACTGAGCCTTTAAGTTATGCCTGCTTTTAACATATAAATTCCTTCCCATATTGTGTTTTTAAGTGGTGAAGATGTAACTACTGAATTATGTATTGACTGAAAGCATGTGAAAAGTCATGCATTGATTATGATTGCATTGTGAATCTGATCAGGAAATTTTCATAATAATAATATAAGGAAGCTTTTCACCTTCTAATTGATTTTCAGGGTGATTAAATTAAGACCTTGTCTAAGTACAACTGTCCTTATCAATTACTGGCAGAATAGAGAAATTAAAGGATTAAAAATTTATGTGTGTTAAGATTCAGTATTTAAGGTCTAAAATCGATCAGATCATAGACTGAATAATTCCATTATGACAAAACTATCATTCAGGATTAGACTGTAGTAATTTGGAGAAAAGAAAAGACTGTCTGCACCAGCCCATATGGAAAAATAAGATGGCAAAATTAAGCACCTACAACCTAGGAAATAGAGTTAAAATGAACTGAATTCAACCTTGTTATTTTTATGTGTTAAGATGACATAAAATCAGTTGATTAGAAACTAGCTTTTCTATAGACTCTGTGTATGATATGGACCAGGTCTTTCCTTTTAAAAAAATCAAATTCTTCTATATATGTTTTGATGTCTGTCTTACTTAAGAATTAAATCCACGCTGTAAATGCAAATTTAATATATTTTTTTTCTGTGCTGTTATCTCTGGAGTATCTGAGTGCTTTGTAGTCATTGATATTCATTTTTAGAGTGCTTATTATTCGTTTCATTTTATGAGTGAGGACTTTAGGTAAAGGAAAAAAAAGAGGACTAAATTCTAATTTTGGGTGTTCAGTTTTACATAGGTAGGACTTGAGTTTTCAGAGTAGTTCATGTGTTTAAAGTTGTTTCCACTGACCTCTGTTCAATTAGAAACAATACTTCCACAGATCCCTATGGGATGTTTAAATGCAAGCATTCAAGAAAATGAAGAGTGCGTAACAAGTGAATAACACTGAAAGTTTACCATAAGTGTTTTGCTTTGCATTGCGTCAAAACTTTGTGGCTGAGGTAGGGACAGATTTCTCCAGAGGGATATTGAACTGCACCAGCTATGAAACTGTCTGTTTGCTTTTCATACCCCCCTTCCTCTTTCATTAAATATCCACATAGCACTACGCCAAATAAGACCAAATTCTGTGCACAAACCCCTTAATTGCTACATGAATTCAGTTTCACTTGCTAAAGAGCAAGCTCTGGGGAGACCTTATAGCAGTCTTCCAGTGCATGAAGGGGGCTACAAGAAAGCTGGGGAGGAACTGTTTACAAAGGCTTGTAGTGATAGGACGAAGGGGAATGGCTTTAAATTGGAGAGCAGAAGATTTAGACTAGACTTTCGGAGGAATTTCTTCACTATGAGAGTTGTGAGACACTGTTGCCCAGGGAAGCTGAGGATGCCCGCTCCCTGGAAATATTCAAGGCCAGGTTGGATGGGGCCTTGGGCAGCCTGGTCTGGTGGAAGGTGCCACTTGCCCATGGCAGGAGGGTTGGAACTGGATGATCTTTGAGTTCCCTTCCAACCCAAACCATTCTATGATTCTTCAATATCATTAAATCCTTGAGGCAGATACCTTATGAGAAATGTGTTTGTAGAATTGTAGACTATATAATTATTCATCCTCTATTTGTGTATAAATTAATTTTTTGCAGACAATTTTGGTTTTGAGTTTCCTAAATTTTTAAAGTTTACTTTTACAGACCTAATGTGGTCTATATAGTTATTCTGGATAGTAATTAAATTAAAAAACTCAATGTCATAGGAGAATCCCAGACTTATCCATCATGTGGAACATTGCTGACTAATACAGATGTCAATGGGTAAAAACCTTAAATATTCATGAAATCTCTTTCTGATCTGAACTATTAGACACCCTGACTGCTTGCATGAGGTGATCTTATGTATGTGAGAGAGTGTATGCTTTTCCACTGTATTCCTTGTTTACTAGCAACATATATTTTCAACTGGATTTGTGAGGAGACTTTTTACTAGTGGTTATAGGTTCTCCTGGTTTTTCTTTTTTTTTTTTTTTTTAATTTCCTTTTTTTTCTCCCCTTTCTCTTGCTTTTCCATCATTTGCCTGTTTTGACACTATCCATGATTTGTTCCTTGCTCCATTCCTCTGTCTTTTTTTCCCCCCACCCTGGTTTGATCATTTTATGTCCTTGATGGTGTTCCTTCTGTGGTCCTTAAAGTGTTGCCATCTTTTTCTTCATACTACTAGGCACCATGTGGTAGAAAATTAAGAGGCCAAGGGAAAGACTCTTCATCTTCCTTTCTAGAGTCTAGCTCACCATCAAAATTTGGTGGCCAGGACCAATTTAAAGGAAGAGCTTTCTTAGTCCCTACAATTCTAAGGTGCAAAGTCTCCATGCAAAGGTAGCTTTGATTTGAGGATTTTGCTACCGTCTTCCAGCTATCCATCCTGGCATTGATAAATTTAGACTTCCTCAGGATAACTGCACTGTGACAAATTCATATTTCTGCTTCCCAGAATGAACTTAAATACTTCTGTGTAAAGGTGTGCAAATGAGTGATTTGAATTACTTTTCCCAAGTAATAATGAAAGAATATTTAGCAGGAAGCAAATATGGTTATAAAATATTCTGTTTTCTTTTTCTTAAGAGAAAATATTTTAGAAAAGTTTGATGTAACAATAGTGTCAAGGACCAGGGAAGTATAATTAGTCATAAGTGCTGCTGCCATTCCAATTTGCAGACCCTGGGGAAGAAGTACCTTCTGTATCTGAGTGTAAGGAATTTGTTTAATCAGTGTACTAACTTAAAAATTACGTTGAAGCTGCAGCATTTTAATTCGACTGAATCTTTATTAGTTATTGTCTGTATGTTTCCAGAGTTTCCAAAGATTGTACTAAGTTTTGTCACAGGATGGGATCTTCAGGAAATAGCACACAGTGCTTTTGATGCTAGAATGACATGCTTTCTCGCAGATTACTTGCTAGTGTTTTTCTTCAGTAAGTGAACATTTAAAAAAAAATGAAGTAAAGACTATAACATGTATTCAATCATGTAGTGGCTATATGTAGTTTGTTATTTCAGTTTGTGAAATGTAATCCCCTTCCTTGTTTTTGGAGCCTTACAATGCTGTCTTTTTCAACTATGGAAACTGAGTATCTCTAAACAATTATTTTTCAAGATAATTCTACAGAATGAGATAGGATTACACATTTCTAGAGTTCTTGTCTTTTCCACAAGCTGTCCATACTTTTCATGAAATTCACTCGACTTGATAGATGGTGAGGCTGAACCATGAATACTGTATTCAGTTTTGGGCTCCTCATTGCAAGAAGGACATTGAGATGCTGGAGTATGTCCAGAGAAGGACATGAGGAGTGGCTGGGGAAGCTGGGGTTGTTTAGTCTGGAAGAAGGGAGGCTGAGGGGAGACCTACCTAAAAGGAGGTTATAGTAAGGTGGGGGTTGGTCTCTTCTCCCTGGTAGCTAGTGACAGGACAATGGGAAATGACCTCAAGATGTGCCAGGGTAGATTTAGGTTGAATATTAGGAGAAATTTCTTTACTGAAAGGGTTGTCATGCATTGGAATAGGCTTCCCATGGAGGTGGTTGAGTCATGATCCCTGGAGGTTTTTAAAAGATGGTAGATGGTGTCCTTGGGAACATGGTCTAGTGGCGGACTTAGCAGAGCTGGATCAAAGGCTGGACTCGATCTTAAAAGTCTTTTCAACCAAAATCATTCTATGATTCTATGATGATCCCTAAAGCAAACATTGATGGACAATATTGTCATGTTAAATAACAGTGCAGTATAGCAGCTGAGAATTCAGAAAGCAACTGTTAGTATAAGTATTAGAATGAAAACGGAAACCTGCCAGCTGGTGGTGTTCTGGTATAAGGACCATTTAATATGGTGTGATATACCAAATTACTGGAGGATTCATTAAGCTTGATGCTTAATAGTTGCTTGGCTTTTTTTCTTTAATTCAAAGGCATTCTAGAGAATGATATACTGTATTGTAGAAAAATCTCAGAAAGTAACCATAGTCTATCTCTGTATATACCCAAAATGAGATTTGATCGGAAGTACTTAGGTCTGGGCTTACTGACTTAAGATCTATAATACCTTACAATTAATTGGTAGCATAAATGGAGAAGCTGACAACCTGGAACCCTGACTTCTTAAAATTGCTGACCCAATTACTGCTAAGCCCTTTGCTGACATGTTAATATGTCTCTTTAAACTGGTAAATCACTATTTCTGTGTGTGCTAGAGTTGATCCATCAGATGAAGGAAGATGTAAGTTTAATTTAAATAATTATTGGCCTATTATGACCTTTTCATTTCACTGGTACTGCTCTCTCAAGGTAAGCAATTATATTTTTATAGTGTTGAATGGTAATCAATGTACAGGAGCTATCTTTATTGATTTAAGTAAGGCCTTTGATCTGGTAATCACCAACTATTGCTATCTAGGCTGGCCTTAACTATACTGGATATTAATACGGTTATTTGGTTTTCACATATGCAGAATTTAGAATTTTATTAACATGTTGCAAGCAAAGTAAAAAATTTTTGAAATCCTTAAGATTCCACTTCATTATCTTAATTAGAAATTAGAAAGAGAATATTTTATACGATATATGCCATTTTTTAACTTATAATTAGTTTTAGGTTGGCAACCTCATTTTTTAGTTTTTTTGGTTTTAATACCAAGCAGGTGATCCTTTTGGGGTCACTTTACTTAGTGGGAAAAGTCTGGCCTTTTTTTTTATTTTTTTCATTTGCTACTGCCATTAGAAATTTTGGGAGGAAGGCTTAGCTCATTGGTTATGGGCTTTTAAAGTTTATTTTATAATGTGAATTCAGAATTTCAAACTTCTGCTCTTCCATCTGGGGAAGGAATTGACTCTGAAATTCTTATTAGTATTTTTCTTAACCAATGTTCAATTTTTTGCACATACCTTTTGTGCAATTTTTTTTAATTCATATCAGTGTATTAAATAAAAATACTAATTGAAATATTGGACCTTTATCATAGTTTGTGGGTGGTACCTGAGTATCTTTCAAAGTATAGACATACTCACAAGTAATTAAGTCTCATCTTTTTCCTAACTTTCTATGCACCTACTTCTTTTTTTTTTTTACCTCTTCCCTAGCATTCTTCTCTGGACATGTTTTTGTTCCCTATCCTCTGTCTTTAGAAAGCTGTGAAATTTGTGATCATTTTGATCTGCTCCTCTAATGAGTTCCAGGGCCCCTACCATTTTTGCAAAGGGAGTTCAGTTGTGCTCTGGTGAGCCTTGAAACTAACAGCACCTATTCAGAGAGGTCACCAACATAATGAGAAGGGCACTCTTGAGATATCTTGAACCACTTCAGTGGATGGCCGTGAAGATTAATATTGGGACCTTCCATTTGACCTAATATTCTATAGAGAGTCCATGTAGTGAGCAATGCAAATGGGATGTGCTTGTGGCAGAGAGTGTAAATAAAGCCACTGAATGCTGGGGGTTTTTTTAATTTCTTTTTCTTTTTTCTTTTATTTTTTGTCTTTTAATGTGAGTTAAAGTATTGCATCTCATTCTTCTTTTAAGGTCATGAGGGTATGAGTCCTCATGACTGGATGCATATCTAAGCAGTGACGTTATCTCCTTGCTAGTAGTAGGTGGAAGAAGGGAGACTTTTGTATGCTGCTGTCTCTGCCAGCCTGTGCTAAAATGACTAGCACTTGGTGTTCTGAGTTGTGTTCATGAAGAAGTTGATGATACAGTAGGACTGCTAATTAGGCACAGTAATGTTCTTTCCAATCTCCACATTTTGTGATTTCATTACCTGTAAGACCTGTAAAGCTGCTATTTTGAAATAATTTGCTCTTTCTTTATTTGTCTGTTGAAAAGGCATTCTATTCTTTAAATGCATGGCTGTACTATTTTGGATTTACAGCCCTTGCGCTGTAACCTCAGAATTCTCCTGTCAGTCAGTGTTCTATATTTATTCTTGTTTTGTATTGCTAATAGGTTTAATTGTGCAAGCACATAGTACTGCAGTTAGCTTAATCCCAGCCTTGTTGTTCAGTCACGCACACTATTTTTTCATTCTGTTGGTCAAAGGCTAAATGAGATGATATGTAAAGGCTGAGACTCATCAGCAGGCTTAAAAATTTTACCTTAAGCCTTACCATGATCCCCTTTCAGGACTGCAGTTTAGAATGGAGTGGCAGATACATGCAAGTAGGATTTTTTTTTATCTCTAAATACCTATAGTAGGACAATATTCCAATATGACATTTAATTTTAAAATAATGTAGGTAGTTAAGTAAATAGAATCCCCATCTGACAACATGGCTAAGAAGTAAAAACAAAAATGACTCAACACTGGGACAGCCAATCTTAAATTGAGTAAAATTATGGTTTTTTCTCTCCTTTTTTGAAAAAAGAAAAAAGTTAAATTCCTTGCAACCATGATAAGCCTTGAAGTCATAAAGAATGCTTGTTTGTTCTTTGTGCTGCTGCTAAGGTGTTTTTTTTGGTTTGTTTTTTTTTTTTTTTTATCCCTCTTTGTCTGGCAGCCTGCCAGAAAGAGGTAAGTAGGATTTTTTTGTCCTACTCAACATCATCTCTCTATACTCTTACACCTTCTTTGGGAGTGCTCTGCCAAAGCTAAAAGACAGTGTAAAAGCTTTAAATATTTTCCTTATAGCAGTAACTTCACACTGGTGTTTCACACAGCTGTAAATCTTGTATCAGACTTGTTCTGAAAACTTTTTGTATTAAATACCTATATAGACAAAATATTAATTCATTTCACTCAGTTGTGCTATAAATATATACAAAATGGCAGAGATTCAAGCTATCGGGAGGCAGAGATTCAAGCTATTGCCATCTGGTTTTTGGTACACCACTGGGTATGTGATAGGTATTTAATATCGATGATAAGAAAACCAGGCTGCCACATTTCAAATTGAAACTATTGAACCAGGTCACATGCTGGATATATATGCTCTTAGGACTGTACTTGCTGATCTGAATTTCTGTCTTCCCACAAAAGTTCATCCAGCTCTAGGAGGGTACCAGTTTATTAACCATTCCCTTATACACATTGTAGATGGCAGGTGCTAGAGTTCTTTGTCATTGTGCCCCAAGGCTAAGGCACTCTGCCTGAAGATATTAGATCAGCCAATTTTATCTGTGTTTATAAAACTGGCATTTCTATTTTCTCAAGTCTTCCAGGTAGCCAGATTGAACTCTTTAATTATTTTTTTTTTCTTTTCTTTTTTTCCCCCCCCCCAGAGACTCATGCAGTATTAATCATATGAAGTTATTTTAGATGTTTATATTTTGTTGCAAATATTTTTAAACTGATCATGTATAGTGTTTAGGGAGAAGGGAAATAATAAGCAAAAAAATATTTCTTTGTTCATTGAGTAAATTTTCAGTACAATATACCAGCATTTACCCATACAAGTCCCATTAATCTTGATGGTCCCAAGCTTTCTTTTATTCATCACAGCACTGGTTGCACTTGGTCAGCTCTTTATCAGTTAGAAATATTGACAGGAGGAGGAGGCATTCCCTTAGTCAGGCCTGACTGTTACAGTGCTCAACTTAGTCATCCTGCAAATGCTCCTATAAATGGATTTATTTCAGCAGATCCAAAATGCGTTAACCAGATGATCTTACCCTGGTGCTAGCCCACTTTGCATTGGCTCCAATTTGCAAGAGCATTGATTTTAAACATTGATCATTACTTATAAAGCACTCTATAGTTTTTCACTATCTTATTTATTAAACTAACGTGTTACCCATGCTACTGCTAAAGTCCTATCTTTATCTTGTTAAGAAGTGATTATTTGCTCTCCCATCCTGATTATAATTTAGATTATAAAACAAGGCTATTCCTTGAAAATGTGTTGGCCACATAACTCAAGATTTCTAAAATTTCTGCTATGCAAATTCACTTTTCCTTTAGTAGTCTCTATGTCTACTTCAAAATTCATTCAGTACTTTCTGCAAATTATATTCTGCTTACTATAGTTATTGCAGAAGAGATATTTCCTTTTTGCTTGTTTTCTTATGGAGGAGTTAATTTTGCTTTATTTATTGGAAAAACAGAGTTGACTTTGTATTAATTCTGGGGAAAAACAGGGGTTTGGCAGTCATGCCTTCTGCTCTGTGAGTATTTTTAAAGTGCTTTTCTCTGCTGTCCTACAGAATCTATGCAGCATTGTACAAGCAAGTCAATGTAGCATAAAATATTTCACTATACTAAGCAAGGGAGGGAACTACAGAAATACTTGTCTATTCTTTAATTCAGCCAGTCGTTAATTACATTGATGACACTCCTTGGTGCTGTACAGAATGATATTCTTGGAGAGTTCAGATAGGAGCACACTATCTACTTCGGGGGGGGGGGGGGGAAATAATCTGAATTTGACCTGATACTTTATATCTAAGCCTGTCTTTTAAAAATTCTTTGTTCTGACCATGCTTACATGGGTATAAACTAGAATCAGTGTTGTTATTTTAGGGTGGTTAGAGTCATACTACTATACTATCAGTGTTGTTGTTTTAGAGTGGTTAGAGTCATACACCAGAGTGTAGTATGTCCTCATATTTTCTTCTGAGTAAAGAAAAAAATTGGTTGAATTGTAACTAGTGACACATTTTTTTATAGATATTTTTTCTGGCTTGGTAATCAATAGTGCTTTTTTATTCCGGTTTACTTTTAAAGTTAGGTGATTTGCTAAAAATGCAACTGTGCCAGCAGAGGTGCCAGCACTAATAGAATGCATTCTCTTTCTTCTGTAGTAAATAGTGGGAATTTTGGTGTAGTGGAGTTTTAGTCCTTGCGGGATTTTATTTTATGCATTTTCAAGTCATTCAGTGACTTGCTGAAGAGAAGGGGAGGGAGAAGGGAGAACCTGTTTACACAAATTTTAGTCTTTGTTCCCATCAACCTTCATAATTGGATGAGCAAAACAAAACCTAGACTGCAGGTACAACTCTCACAGGTAACGACTTTTGAGCCAGAAAGGAGTTATTAAGTGTATTGTGGAACTAGGGTGAAACCTTGTTGGGAAGATTCAAGGAGGAGGTTGAGGCTGTCTTTTTGAGAATGTCAACCATTGGGAAGACGGATTGTAGAAGGGAAAGAGAGACTTTTATCTTTGGAAAGTTTCAGCACTATTCAGAGTGAGTTCCTTCACAAACAATTTGCGTTTGCACATTTAATTACTATATTTTGGAGGGTTTGTTCAGTATCTTTAGAAGATGAAGTGTATAATAAGAACACTGACTCTGCTCTACATCTTTCAAATGTAGGTATTTCTCCCCTTTATTTTCCTCCTTTAGGATTCTTTAACCATTCTTCTATCTTGTTTATATTTTTCTCTCCCAAATTGTTCTAGTTCGGAGATCGAAGTATGCCAATTCGAGCTGCTTAGTCCAAACCCATGTTACTTTGTCATGTTAGCATCATTAATTTTCAAAAAGTTAGTATATCCCTGTGTAAACTTGTTTATGCTACTGAGCTGCATTCACTAAGGGGGGAAAACAAGCGGAATGGGAATCCTGGGTGAAGCAAAGAGTGCATAATTGCTTTTATGCCAGATCTTCTGCCTTTCACATAGGCAGGAAAGGACCAGGGAAATGTCAGAGGTGGAAATAAGGGCAACACAGTACTCCTGCAGAATTGCAAAGTGACTGCCAACTGGAGCCAGCCAAAGAAATGGGCAGTGCTCAAAGTTGCTTTAAGATGGAAATGCCAGTTCTCCTGGCTTTATAAGACACTGACTGAACTCTTCCTATACGTAAGAGCCTCAGGATTATTACTGCATATTATAGGAGTGAATATGTTAATAGTTCACAAGCAGTTCCTTCTGAGAGCTCTTACTATGGGACAGGGCAGAGCTGGATGTGTTTCAGGGTACTCTGGAGTCATCCTTGATAGTCCAGTACTTCCTTTCTACAGCTGTTTGAGATCTAGATTAATTGGCAGTCCCTGTGCCTGAAAGCCCTGCAAGTGAGCAGCCTGACGCAGTGGCAGCATTCCTGCACCTGCATAGCTGAGAACCAAATACTGTTCAAGAGCCATTGCCCAGCTTTTGTCTAAGGCTATGCTATTTTACACTAGACAGGACTTGCTGCTACAGTTACACACTTCACTCTTTTAGTAGCAAAACATAGTTCAGATTGGATTTCTTGTAGAGGCTTTTTTATGTAGTGCTTTAAGGTGCATCTGTAAAGAAGATTTTTGCATTGTTAAGGGTGAGGTGAGTAATTATTTTTCCCCTTTCCCTTGCCCTGCCCTAGCATTGCAAGTAAAACTTCAAAATCAGTGGGAGTTAAATAAGGTAGCTGTCATTTGAATCCTCAGGCAACAGAGGGGACAGAAAAAAGTGACTTGGAATATGGGTGTCTTTCTATGAGACACTACAAGTGGTAAAGGTATGAAAATAGTCATGCTGGAAACAAAAGAACATAGTCTCGTACTTTTTAGTAATGTATGTCCAATCACCCACTTTTCTATTTAATCTGTTATAATATTGTAATCAATCATGATTTTCTGTGTTGCAGAAAGTCTCCTACTTTGAAGGAAAGGGAGAGGGAGAAGAAAGAAAAAATTATCAGTGAATTTTGCAGAAGGAGAGGAGAAATTTCCTTCCTACCATCATTCAGAATTAGTCAGTCATGTATTCTGTAATCACTCATGTCTTAAGCAATAATGTAAAAATCAACACAAAGGCAGGCTATAGCAAAGTGGTCTTAATTCAAGAATCCCATAAGGAATTAAAATTCTGAAAAGATGACATAGAATCAATCGATAACTGCCTGAAAATATCACAGTATATGGAGGCTAAATGACATCATACTATGTGAAAGAAATTGTTAAGGAAATTATTTTCAGTATTGTCCTTATCTCTTTATTTAGATTAATAAAATTGGTTGAATTTAAATCTTTACATGTGTCTTTTGTATTAGGAACAAAAAGTTGACAGTGTCTGCCCTAAAGAATTAACAGTTAATAAAAGGAAATTTTATGGAAGGTATTTTTTTAATCCTTGTTTAATTTGTTCCTTGTCTAGTGTTGCAATTTAACTTAGTTTAGGCAAACAGAATTATGATGGTATTTAATAATGTTCTGTGTTATATCAATTTTCCATGCCCACAGCGTACCATCGTACTGCTTTCCCAAAAACCAAAGGAGATGGAGGGTTTTAGTTGTATTTATCAGTCTGAAAGTATTTCATAGCATGTGACTGTTCAGCTGATAGATAAATGCTATTTCATTACCATGCTAGTTTTATTTTCTGCTTCCGTATATGCTTAACTCTTACAGTGAGTGCAGGGGTTTCATTCTTGGGAATAAGCCAGACTACAAATTGATGATGAAACCTCCACAGTTGGCTTACCATACTGGGTCATGTTTTCTGTGGCACATGCTTTACAGAAGCTGGGCAGAGCAGAGAAGGGTAGTGAATTCGATGAATATGACCTTAATGTATGAAAACAACACTATATCGCCAGTTTGATTATTGGGCCTTATACTTACGGTGACACACCATGAAAGGAAATGGAAATGGTAACAGCAGTTAATGCTGAACAGCTACTACAAATGGTTCTCCCCTCCCTCCCCAGTTCTGTTTTCACAAGCAGACCAGGGGCTGTGACTGCTGTATGATTTCTTCTGTGCATTTGGAACCCTTAGGCAGAGTAAGCAGGGTTCATACATATGCTAGATCGATTTCTACAAGAAGATTGCTAGATTTCTTAGCATAGACTTGCCTCTTTTTTCTGCTTATCGTAGATTGTGCATAGTAGTTTACTTTTGTGGTAAGAGAGTCACCATCTTAGCCTTATCCTGTTGACTCTCATCCCTCTAATCACGTGGTTGTTTAAAGACAGTAGGGCTGAGGCCATCTTTCAGGATTGTAGCTAACCCTACATGTCTTGTGCAAGAGAGGTTGGACTGAACTTTTCTTTTTCCATTCTGTACTGATCTGTAAGGGTGATGCTTTCACTGAAACTGCATTTGAAGTGTTGAAGATGGTGTTTGGTAGCTGTGGATCCTGTTCTAAGTAAATTATTCTGTGTAAGTGCTGCAAAGTGTTTAGATGTGTTTCCAGTAAACATTTCATACAAAACCCCATAAAGCACTTAATTTACAGAGTGTGCAGTTCCTGAGTACACAGCCACATAAGTAACAGAACAAAATGTAGTGGAATGTTCGTAACTCTTAAAGCAGGACCTGCTGCACTTCCAAGGTGTAGTTCCATTAGGCAGCAAATATCTTAGAAGGCAATGAGTGAAAACTTTGCAACTACCTATACTGATGGAGGCTGAGGAAGTAATTGTTCACTGTCAGCAAGTACGTCATGTTACATTTAGCACATTCCCTTGTAAATATGAGAAAAGTGGATTTGCTATCTATATATAAAACTTGCACCTGGTTGTTCCATAGAAATCCTTTAGTCAACTTAGTTCCTGCAAATAAAACTATTTTCAGGCTTCGATTGGAAAAGCTTATTATGTCAATAACGGTCGTGGGAAATACTGCCACAAATACTACTGGATGAAAATATTATAGATTCCTTTCTGTTTATTCTTAATTTGGCAGTTTTGTTGCCATTTATTGCTCTGCCTTAAAACTCTGCATTAACTTGGACAAGCAGTTAGCTGGTTTTGCAGTTCGACCATGAGTAACATTTCTTACCGTGTTTGTAACTTGAAACTGTGCTTTTTGCTGAGTGTTTGCTCCATGGTGGTGTATTTCTGTCTAAAAGGGGTTTTTTTCCTCCTTGTTTTGTTTCCATTTTGTCCTGTGGTATTCCTCAAGACACTGATTAGCTTATTTCAGTTATTCTTCTGTTCCTTACATACACGTCTAATCAATAATCTTCTTCCCTTGCTGTAGGATTTCCACCTTATTGTGCTTCCAGCTTCTGTGATGCTGTGTGATGGGATTCTGTCTTGGCTAGTGCACTGTTGTCTAAATTTGCTGTGTTTCAGATCATTACACTGACTTTAATTTTGATGTATTCGTGTTTAACTCAGTTCTAGTCTTAGTCTTTTCCCTTGATCAGTTAAATTACTGTCTGTGCAGTGTTACATTTGTACTACAGCTGGAAATACTAAGGGCTTATAATCGAAGTGCTATTTACAACTACTGACCTCCAGCTCATTTCTGATTTCACTGTGATGTTGACCTTTTATAGATTGCACTGTTGTAAATCTTTGAAGTGATTATCCTTGTCGTCACATTTCTAGTAATTATTGTATTAACACTTAGAAGCCTCTCCCACCTTACTCTTGTTGCATAAGATGACCACGTTTTATGCAGCAGTTCACACATGGGTAACAGAATATAGTTCCATCTCTGAAGAATTTATCCTGAAATGGAGATGAATGCTTGCCTCTCTTTCCTTGCTTTAAATATCATTGAATTTAATGAAATTGCTCATAAAGGATTTTTAGCCCCAGAAACTTTTCTTCCTTTTCTAACAAAATCAGAGTTGGTTTAGCTTCTTTCTAGCCTATGTAAAGATAAATAAATAAAAATAAAGATTACAGATAGAGAGACCACATTTGACTAAAATTTTTCTCAAATGTTGTTCAAGTTGGACAATAACATCAAAGAAAGCATTGGCTCAATATTGAATTTATGTTTCCTCTTTGTTACCATTTCACTTCAATTTTAAAAGCAACGCAAAATCAAATTTGCAGATGGTCCTTGCCTAAGCAGGACTTGACTCCTGAAGTTTAAAGGTTACAGTTATTATTTCTACTGTGGTAGAAATTCTACTCTGAATAGATAATGCTGGTTGGATGTATGATTGCTGTGTACTGTCCCAATGTACACAAGTGGAAGGCAGCTGTGACTTCTGTTCCTAGAAGAGCTGCTTAACAGTTGAATTTGAGTCAGGGCACTAATTTCTTTAATGAGTGTATTGCTTTAAACATCTGTATAAACAACTAGATGTTGACTCTAATGGCAGAGGAATGCTAACCGATAATGGTATCATCTGCATCTCCATATCAGGTTTCACCCTGATCTCTCATCTGTGTTTTTCTGAGGAGCTCACTTATTTGTTTAGACAAATCTAGGTAGTCAGACTGTCCAGTTACTTTGGGGTCTTGCTAAACTCTTGGATACTTCTGTCAATATTTTGCAGATTATCCTAGTTACGTTTCTCTTGTCACTAAGAAGTTGTAAAATGCCTTTGAAAAGGTACATCTGTGCTTTGCACTTCTTCCCTTTTCCTTTTCTTCAATATTTTCTTGTTTGTGTGTTGAGCTGTGTTGGAAAGCCTCTCTGTTCCTTATCTGCCTTTCCTAGACAATCTCATATGCTTGTGTTATGTACTCTTCCTTGTGCACTAAGTGCAGCAGTCCGGTCTTTTCCACTTTATCTTCACATGAGAGTATTCTCATGCTATGATCCGCTCCGAGCAGGTTTTCTTTAGAGAACGACTTTGTACATTAAAAATTTTAATTTTAGACAAAATATCGTTTACTTATTTTTTTCCAAGGTATAAATAACTGATTGGACATGTCTGGAATGGCCCAATTAGTTCTAAAATGCAGCTACTGATGTGCAGAGTAATATTAATACAGACTGAGAATCTGCTCTTCAGGGAAGTTTTTTGATGTACCACACAATGTGCAGTATTTGGAGAAGGCTAAACTTATACCCTTTTGTGTATATATTAGTGTTTCTTGAATGTCAGTAAATATCTAGTGTCTAGGTAGTTTTTCTGAATATACATGGGCAATTTGCTGATTTCATATATATTTTGAGGCTATGGAGAACAAAACAGTAATGAATTTGTCAAACATTACAGAAAGCTACGCAACTGATATTGGCCACCATTTGTCAGGAAGGGCTATAGAAGCAGGAGGTTTAAATGATGACCCTTGAGTGTTCATACCTCAGTCACTGACCGAGTAGAAGAGACTCAAGGTCTCCTAATTTTCAGTCTCTTGATTTAACACTAGGTATTACACTATTCCTGAAAAAGCATTACTCTCTAAGTGAGAGGATAAAGTGCTAATAATACATCAAATCTTATCAAATAACTTTACACTTATCTTAGCTTTCTTTTCACCAAGGTTTGCTGTAAATCTTTCTTACTAGGGAATAGCAGGACTTGTGTCCTTGCTAAAAGGAGAAGATTGATTTACTATATTCATACCAAACCAGCAGCTTCCTATCAGTATTCAATAATGAATTGGAATATCCTGTAGCTTTTACCCCGGTGCAAGACTTTGGGAGACCTTAAACACTGGAGTATGTTACAGAAGTCCATTTGATAGAAACTCATAAATGTGTGTCTTCTGTGTGGAATAAAAGCATAAGAAATCTTTTAGTATGTGCTATATTCTTATTCTTCAAATACTCTAATTGATTGTTCATTGGGCTCAGTCAGCCAAAAGTGGAGAGAAACTTTGTACAGACATCATTAGTTTTTCTCCATTTAAAGATTAATCATGAAGAGCTCTGGCTCTTTAATTCTGTAATTTGTATATTTAATGGGCTGCTGCAGAATCTATGACAGTAATTAGCATAGCCTGAAAACTCATTAATACGCAACAACATGATTAATGCAGCATTAATGCAAACATGACTGAAGTTATTTAGGTTATGTAGTAAGAAGATTAAAGCTAAAATGTCCTGTTTGTTTTGCCAGTAGTGGGTATAATGGGGTAGCAAGCAAAATAAGAAAAAACAGGTATCAAATTAGTCATTTTAGTGTAAAAGAAATCCTCAGTTGTCATCAAGAGGATTTTGGGGTTTGCCTGATAATTGGTTTCCACAGGAGATGTTACATATTTCCCCTTTTCATTCACTCATATTCTGTGCTTGTGCTTTTAGTTTGACTTCGTTTTGGGGGAAGTTTGAGGTATTATGAGTACATTAAAAAATCTTTGAATTGTGCCATTCTGAATAATATTAGACTTTTTCAGACTTTGGAGGGATTTTACAGACTAATTTTAAAAGCAATGGATTTTTAACTTCTGTTTTTACTATAACCACAAAAGAAAAGGTGCTGCTGACCTGGAATGGGGCAATCCAGTTACAGTTATTTTTGTGTGTTTGCATATACATATATAAACATGTGTGTACTTACGTATCAGGACATAAATATATGACTTTTAAGTCTATAATTTAAATATCTACTAAAAAACTAAATCAAAAATGAACACTATTTACTTCATTTATATTATTACTAACTCAGTGTAATATTTGTGATGATGAACTTTGAAAATATTTTCAAGCACATTAAGGTAAGAGTAAAAGAAGGAATCTGTTCCTATACCAAAGACAACAAAAGATGTTGGACAGAATTGGGAAGAATAGTTCCCAGCTTATTCCCTCACCAAAAGCCAGTATGCCACCACAAAGTGTGGAGAACTCCCTGTATTCAGCAGAAGTTCTTCAAGAGTATGTCCAGGAAATTGTCTTCTGAGTTCATAGAATCATAGAACAGTTTGGGTTGGAAGGGACCTTAAAGATCATCCAGCTCCAACCCCCCCTGCCAAGGGTAGGGACACCTCCCACTAGATCAGGCTGCCCAAGGTCCCATCCAACCTGGCCTTGAACATCTCCAGGGTTGGGGCATCCACAACTTCCCTGGGCAACCTGTGCCAGTGTCTCACCACTCTCATAGTGAAGAAATTCCTCCTAAAGTCTAGTCTAAATCTGCCCCTCTCCAGTTTATAGCCATTCCCTCTAGTCCTATCACTCTCACAATATAGTAACTCCCCACCTGTCCCCTCCCCAGCCAAGCACAAATTTTGTTTTTTATAATTTCTGTGGGAAAATGTACTTTGATTAGGCAAAAGCACTTGTGCACAGAACTAATGTTGAGTAAATGCTAAACATTTGTTATTCTGAAGGGACTGCGGAGAACCTAATGCAATAGTCAAAATTTTATATATAGTTTCTATTCATTTTATTTGGCGTTATGCACAAATAAGCACTCTAGTAAGTATAAAGAGATGACTTTCTTTGCCAACAATTTTCTTTTCATTTGACTGGAATATTCAATTATATAATTATTTACACCGTTTCATATAATGATATAAGTAGAATGGAAATGCAAATTGTGTTTGTGCAATTGTACAATTCTGGGAGAAATTGCAGTAAAAATGGATATGCTTCACAGATAATGCAAAATTCATTTCTAATATTGCTTTGTAATTTTCCAGATATTAGGCAGGTCTGATTTCTTTCTTTTTTTTCTTTTTTCCCAATCATAATGTTTTCTTTTTATGATTTCCTAAATCCACAAAGTAAATATCAATAATGTACTAAGAAATCTAATTATAGTTCTTACTTTTTAATCTTAGGCACATGGATTTGGATTTGATGTATTTGTGAAAAGTGAACTAACACTATTCTTGCTGACTGAGTCCAGGCTGAAAATACTGTGGCTGTTTTTGACACTGTTGGACAGATTTGTTCATGTGGGTCTAGGACAATTCTCCACGGGGACAACCCTAATCCTAACCCTAACCTTATCCTTAACCCTAACTCTTCCGCTTGTTATTACTGGACCCTGAACATCCAGTTGTAGAGAATGGTACTTGGTGTTTTAGCTGAAAGAATGGGATGAAGTGATTAGTGTTAAGAAGGTCAATTTGCTGAAATCTCTCAGCTATTATTCTAAAAGATTTCTTCAATAAACTAACCTCTATGCCTACCTTCTCCCCTCTACTCCTCTTCCTCAAAATGTCAAGTAAAAAAAAATAAATTTTTGAGTATTGTGGATGTTTTTATATTTTGAAATGCTGCTTTAAAAAAACAAAAACAAACCAACAAACAAACAAACGCCCACCTAAATTCAATTCACTTAAATTGGAAATATGTTTCACAGGAAGCCAAACTTCTTTAGTCTGGGAGAATAAATTTTCTTGGTCAAACAAAAAGTATTTTAAACTTCTAATTTTGCAAGAAAAAAAGTTTGACATTAGTCAGAAGTGAATTTTATTGCTGTAATAATTATAAATTATTAGTGTATATTATGCTAACAAAGGAACTGGTCTAATTTACTAATATTTTCCCTCTCTCTGACTACCATCTGCCTCTTCTAAACTCTAATCCCATGTGCTCTGTAAACGTGCTTTAAGCAAAAACCACAGCCAGCCTCTCAAGAGCACTTCCTTGCCTGTTGAATACTTTTGTGCAGATCTTGCAAGCCATGTGGAATTACAGCAGAAGAATCTGAATCCAGAAGTGAACATGAGCCTGTAACTGAAAGGCCACTGAAGTTCTCAATCTTGCCAAACTTACATGAGGAAATCAAAGACATGGCATAAAAAATTGCTCCATACGCATTTTCTCTATTAGACAGAATGACTGGATTCTAAATGATCTGACAATATAGTACTAGTATATCTTTTTACTTTTAGTATCTGCCTGCTACTGAAAGGAATTCTGAATACTGTGTTCACTCACAGGGTAGCATGCTGATTTTGCTTCTCAGATGAATGCCTTTAAAATGTCTGCATTGGTCGCTCACATCCCCATTCCTCTACTAACCCAGATGTACCATCTTTGAAAGTAGGATAAAAATCTAATCGCAATCCATTACTGCACAAGTTGAAACTGTGTAGATCCTGACAGAAGGTTAGTCTGCCCTAACACTTTGGGATACTTTAGAATATTAATAGTAATACTAGTAATGTATTTTACTTGTCCTTCTATTACTATGTATCCTGCTTTTTTCCTTCTGCATTCTCTGTATACGACACTTGTATTACATTTTCTGCAATGCTATTGTAATTAAAGAAATTCAATTACTGAAATTGAAGAAATTTATTTATTATTCAAGGAATTCTGACATCTTCTTGAATTGAAGCTGTAATTTGAAATGGAATTAAAGATTTTATTTTAATGACATACATTAATGTTTAATTTGAAGTGGAATTTCCTGTTGTTTTTTACCCCAGAAATAATAACAACTCCTTGTGGATCCATCATTTTTACCACATAACCAGACCTTTACGTGAATTCTTCAATTGCAATTCAAGATTCAGTTGATTAAAAGTACATTCATACTATGCTGCACAGATGGTTATGTTTCCCATCCAAGATGTAGTCGCCTCAGTAGTGGGGCTTAGATGAAGTTCCTGCATGTGACAGAAGTAATTTAAATGGCACTATTTTGTTTTACTTTATTCTCTTTATCTATTATAGTTAACATTGAAGATAACGCTTTAGACATACATTCTGAAATAGTTGACATAAGTCTTTTAGAAACCTTCTTGCAAAACCTTTCTCCAGAAATAATGGAAAGTTTTTCTTGTGGTGTGATGTGGTTTTCAAGTTCTGTGAAACTTCAGCTTTTCAAAAGAAAATTTTCTGTGCTCAGGTTAAGTAAGATCTTTCTTAAAATGTGGTCAGTGTTGATAAAGCAGAAAAATGAAATACACCTAACTGTTAAAAGTCGGAATAGGATTTCTGGCTAAGTTTTGTTTTGACCATAACATCCAACCTGGACTTGAGAAATCTTTTCAGATTTTTTTAAATTAGAATGTTCCTGTGAAAAATATTAGTTTTATGAGTTTTTATCTTCTAGTGGAAATATTATCTGTGGGGCAGAAGTTTGCTTTATATCTGGTATCTCCTTTGTACTTACATCTAGAAATACAAGAAAATGTTAATATTGAGGTGTGAGAGTACTTATTTAGAACTTGATTATACAGACTACCTTATCTCATGAGAAACTCCAAGGATACCAGAACTTAAAGGGGCAGAGTCCTTCTCTGAATTATGGAGGATGTGACAAATGAATTTAGAAGAACTTGCTGTATGGGCTATGACTGAAAATATTCCGGACTCATGAATGCTTTATATGAAGCTATGGCAGCTCTACAGGCAGGAATTAAGGTTTGTAAACCTCCAAAGAAGAAAGTTCCTTGTATAAAAACTACAAAATTTTGCATTACTGCAATATGACCATGATGGACCATTTGATTTATATTTTCTAACATGATATTATAAAATTAGGGTGTTTTTGCAGAAACTCAGTTATTTTGCTTGTGTTTGTGCTTCTGAATTAGGTGTGAGGAGAGATCCTCTGGTCTTCAGAAATGTCTTGGCAACTTGATAAAAATACTGTCAGTTTTTAAAATTACATGTGCTTTCCAATGCTGGGACTGGAGGCCATTAGTCTTCCCCTTTCCAGCACATACTGCAGCTAGGAATACCTGGAACCTCAAAGTACAGCAATAGTGGTCATTTCTGAGCCAGGCAAAGCTAGGTTTTTCCTTAAGTGTATAGATGCTATTTATGGAGATTTCAGCTTGCTGGGCCTTCTTGTGTACAACAGTTTGTTGCACGTATCTTAATAGAGTGACTGATTTTCATTGCCTGGAGGTATGTTTCTTGTCTGTGAGTGCATCGTGTGGTTTGCATGAAAACGTTTATGTGATTAGAAAACAGGTTCAAAGGATATTTCTTATGCGTATAGGTAATTAGCAAGCACAATTGTGCATCATAATTACAATTCTTTATTTTTTTAAAATATGGATGCAGTCTATAAGAAAAAATTTTGTCAATTAATGTTTTCTGTCTGACGTAAGATAGTGAAAATGTATGTGGAAAGACTGAGTAGTTTGGTGGAATTGGGTAAAACCAATAAATCATCCTTTTCTGTAAAAAGCATTTTATGCAGAAATGTCATGAAATGTATAACATAGGTAGATGTTGCTATTGCTGCCTTTTTAATTCCCTTTGCAAAAGAACGATTACAGTAAAGGCATGGCTTCATCATAGACTCAGCCTGCAATATCTGGATTTGCACGTTAGAAAATTTGCCGTATGTTTTTTTTAATTTTCTTATTTGTTTCTGTAAGATGATGTTCCAGAAGATAGCTTAAAAGAAAGGCATTATAGTCATAAAAGATTGGTGGTTTTCCAAAACTCGTTTATTCATAATTATACTTTCAAACCTGGGTACATAATTTATGATTTTTTTTTCATTTAAGTGTCCTTAGATAGTTACTGAGTAAGTTTATACCATGAAAAACAATATTCCAATATTTACAAACTGTTTAAATAGCTTATTGTTTTGATGTTTTATTTGTGGTAAAAAGTAATGTAGAAAATCTAAGGTTTTTTTTTTTGTATGTCATTTGAATGACATTTCGTATGCTGAGACAATACTTTATCAGAAGCCAAATAGAGGGCTATTGATAATGATCTGGAAAGTTCTTAACTAAGCTTATTTCATCAGTTATTATTTGGGATATGCCCAATTTTGTGAAACTTGTTGTTTTTCATATGTTCTTTGTGCACTTAGATATATGTATTTATGAAAGAATATGTATAAATATAAATATGTATGTGTGTGTGTATACCCATGTAGCTTCTGGAACCAACCCCCCACTTTTCTTCATAGAAATCCTTCCATGCGGGAACCTTATTCCTACGCTACGAATAGAAACATTAAGGAGCAAGTGCAGATCCACACATAAAATATACAACAATTAGAATAATATGCTAATATTTAAATTACTTTTTTTTTTTTTTTTTTTTCCAAAAAAGAAGTTACTGAACACCACAAGTCACAGTGCCATATCTTTTCTTTATGGATGAGTAAGGATTCTGAAATTAGACATTTCTCTCAGAGGCTGATGCAGTTTGGACTAGTAAAATTTCTCCTGCAATGACTAGCAGGGGTTTTAGGTGTTTTTTTAGGACTTTGATTGCCATTTTACTGCTGTTTTAAAAACAACTTCTTGTTCTAACACTGTTAGAATGCAGAAGAATAATTTCTGGCATTAACCATCTGCTTACTTTTTCTAACCAGGTATTAAAGTGAAATTTAGAACCCAGGCACCTGATGGTTTGATTTTTTTCTCTGCATCACCTGGGAATCAAGAGGAGTACATTGCACTTCAACTGAGGAGTGGGCGTCCTTACTTTCTTTTTGATCCACAGGTACAACAAAAGACAGGATCCTATAAAAATAGCTTATATTATTTTTCTCAGTACTTCTTTACATACTTATCCATTATTGTTGTTGTTGTTATTATTGTTATTACCATTATTATTACTATTATTATTATTATTGATACAAGTTAACTGGCTCTTCAGAACCCTTCAGTAACTGGGCATCTTTGGGAAAGAAACACAGACACTAAAGCTTTGCTCATTTTTTGTTATTTTTGCTGCAATTCATGACTTTAATTTTGCATTTTGTGGGTTGGCTTTTTTTTGTCAGTTCCACCAAACACCACTACAGCTTAGAGTACCAAGATTTCAAAGGTGGGCAGACTAGTTCTGGAATTAGCAAATGAAGGTTATATGTTTTTTTAGTCAATTATTTTTAAGCCTCTCATCTTGAGACTTTGTCTTTTCTTGCTGAAATTAGCATGTTGCCATCAATGTGGTGGAAGTAGTCTCGCACTTCTAGTAATAATGAGGAAAGTATTATCAAGTACATTCCACAAAATTAAAAGTAAGGCCACATTCCTTGCATTTCTGTTTGGGTATCTTCTGTTTTCTATGCACTCCAAAGGTGGATCTCCTCATGGAATAAAAAAGCATTACAGACTCAGTTGTATTTCATACATGTGCAAGAAACTGCAAGTAATTGGCTTTTTTAATTATGTTGACAGAATGTGGTATCCTATGCATCCATATATGTGCATCCTTTTTGTAAGGTTATTGGTGCCTCTGTGTTGTCGGAAGGCCTAATCCAGGTATCAGCCCTATCTTCCATTGTGCCTCAGAGTCTTAATTATGTGATTGGCACTGCATCTACTGCTTCAGGGGCTTGAATAGAAATGCTTAATGATATAAAATGGTGAAGATTTAGAGATTTCACAATCCACTGTTAAACTTTGCTTCCTGAACTCTGCTGTGGTCCAGGCGCTGGTGCTCCATGACCATGCAAAGGTGGTGTGCAGCAGTGAAGCTCCTCCTCAGCTCTAGACAATCTGTAGGGAAGAATTGTGTTCCAAAGAGCCTAGTGTGTATGTGATCACCATGACAGAAAAGAGTAACTCTACTTCTGTCCCCAAGATATAATTTTCTATTATTTCCGCTGTATTTGCACATGGACATTTTCCTTGCAAACCGAATCAGTGTCTACTTCAATTTTGGGACCATGCTTAACATTGTTGTTAGAGTTTCCCTCATCCATATTTTTATAGGTACTAGTCGTCTTTTGTCCATTTTGCACTTATACTTTCACTTAACTGAAACGGAATTTTTATTTCCTTTTCAAGATCTTTCTAAATGTAGTAGATTGATTTGTTTGTTGTTTGTTTTATTGAGAGTGTATGTCTTTCGACTAGAATTTTAGTGTTTCAAGTAGTATTTCTAGATCTCCTTGCAGATTTGATCCTTCTGAGGTAGCTTTATGTCAGCTAGCTTGGACCTAGAAGATTTTGTATTTGTTTGGATTCGCAGTATTCGGGGGATGGGGAGGAACAGGGGAGTATAGGATAGTGTCTGGTTCGGGGCTTTGTTTTTCTTGGTTTTTTTCTGCTTTTTTCCCTGTCTTTTAACTGTGAAAAAAAAAAAAAGAAAAAAAAAGCATGTCTTGTCCGTATTCAGTCCTAGAGCTTCTCAGTTCAGCAATATTTTCAATAAGTTACTATCTTGGCTTTTAACAAATTACTTGTTTATGAATATATCTTTGTTTATCTTTGTGTTTCATTTGAATCAGATTGGGACAACTCTGTCCCATGCTGATTTTTACAGCCATCATTTCTATATTTTTCCGTCCTCTTTCAAGGTCTAAAATAGCCTATAGTCTATAAATTGGTGGTTCAGTGAGTGTTTGTAGAAAAAAATATCTTTCGTTCAAGGTATAGTGTAGATTTGATTTACTATGAATATATCTTGAAAGATAATGCTTTCTATTTTCTCGTTAATAACATGAAAGAGATTCCTGTGCCTTTGCAAATTCAGAAGATGAGTACTGTGGCCTACATCAATATAATTTGTCTGGTATCTTTTTCTAAAATTTTACCTGTGAAAATTCACTTATTAAAACTTTTCAGTCTTCTGTATCCTTAATATGCTGTGCTCTTTACTGTCATTACTTTTGTTTTCTGTATAGGTTGTTTCTTCTTTCTTTTTGCCATCATTTGCTATTCCTGTCCAATAACATCAGGTATCATGTTCTGTAGCAGCAATTCTTAATCCTTCGTTTGTGCATCACAGTTTGCATTAGTGTGCAAGTGCTTTAATTACCTCTTATTGACATCATGTGGTTTCTTAACCAGGTTATATGCATTGTTTTCTTTAATTACGGTCATAGCATATATGATAAGCATTTATGGCCCTGACTCTTTGAATTCTCTTTGATGACAATTGTGACCCCACTGCTTTTATGTAGAGCAGCTTGGTGTAAAATTCTGTGATCCCTTCCAGCTGTGTCCTCTTGCAGGTTAATTATTTGTACCCTTAGTGCCTTTCAGGATTCTTGTATGTATCTTTGCTCATGATCAGCAATGTGTCTGTCTTTGTGTCAGCTCTGGGGATAGTCCTGCCAAACCTTCTTGGCAGGTCTTTAGTAGCCTAACTTCTTCCTTCTCTCAGTGTTAATTTCAAATCCTTCCTTCCTGTCCATTCATACTTCTCTCAGTTTTATGTAAACCACCACTCATCTAGGAGTTGTCTGACATTCTCTTTTGTCTCTTTTTTGTGTTGTCTCGCTGCTCATTTTTCCTCCATGTTTCTTTTACTGTCATTCTTCACAGGTTTCTACTCATGGTCCAGGTAGCATGAGGATTTTCACTAACAAGCGTCTTCCTCTGTCTGGTCTGCATAAATAAATTTTTTCATAGACTTCCCTCCAAACTCAATGTGTCTGCAAACCTTCAGCTGTCCATGGAGTTTCTTCTCATCATAATGCCTTTAAATCCACCCCTGAACTAAATAAATCAACTCTAGCTAAATCTGTAGTTATCTTTCATCAGCCACAAGTCATTTGTTCTATCTTTTTCTGGGGGGCGGCATCGGATATTTTATACAAAGTGAAATCACTAACAGTGGAAATTTAAGGCTGATCTGGAATACCGTTTTCTTTAGGAATTAGGACATTCTTCTGAGAATCGAGTATACGGATGCTTCTCACAATGTGAAGGGAATACAAAGGCATGTAGTGATAGGACTAGGGAGAGTGGCTATAAATTGGAGAGGGGAAGATTTAGATTAGACATTAGGAGGAAATTTTTTACAATGAGGGTGATGAGGCACTGGAACTGGTTGCCCAGGGAAGTTGTGGATGCCCCATCCCTCAAGGTGTTCAAGGTCAGGTTGGATGGGGCCTTGGGCAGCCTTATCTAGTGTGACATGTCCCTGCCCAGAGACTCCATGGCAGGGAGGCTGGAATTATAAGGTCTTTGAGGTCCTTTCCAACTCAAACTATTCTATGATTATATGATTCTATTATTCTATGATTCTATGGTTCTATGAATTGAATTCTGCTCTTCCATTTTAGTAGGTGATCCATTTACTAAACTTCACAGAAAAAGGGAGGGACACTTGATACTTTTCTCGTTGTCTGTGGTTTGTGCAGAGGCTGAAGCAGTCTGAGGGTGAGCTGTTACTCCCTAAAAAAGAAAGATGAAGAATAAATAGCTATAAATCCCACTGTACCTTTCTACTTGGCTTTGGGAAGACTTCAGTATTTCACCTTCTCCGTCATAGGAGCTTGGGCATTGAAAGAACTTGTCTCTGAGAAGTATGGTTACACTCAGACTCTGGCAGCTAGGTATAATCATTGAAGATCCATGTTTATGATGTTTCCACATGTTTTCATAAGTGTAATCATCAGCATGAAGAACCACGAAGATTCATGTTTGATTAATTATTACTGAGCGCTATGGAAAATTAAGACTAATTGTATGGCTTAGCAAACTAGTCCAGATTTGGTTCCCTATGTCTGATTTCTGAAATGCATTACAAGCCATTTTACTCAGCATATTTGAGTGTAGTCACAGAGTCACTTGAATAGTTCTGGATAAAATGTTATACAGAGGGCTCCAATGTAGTGCATGTTGATGCCTGAACATTGTCTCCTTTTTCTCTTTGGCTTTTTTTTTTTTTCCTTGAAATTAAGCACAGGTTAGCACATATGGTTGTGTGGTCCCAGATTGAATTGGTTAAAACTAAATGTGGTTTCTGATGTATAAAACTGTTTAATGCTCTAGACTGTTGCCAAACATAATATGAAGAACCACTTATTCAGGCACCTGATCTTTAGAATGCTGCATCGTTTGTAACAATTTTAACGCTAACTAAGTACACTTTGATGAGACAGCATTTAATAAAATGCTCATTAATTTCATCATTAGCAAGGGTATGCTAAGAAGTAAGCCAGTTTCTTATGTCACGCCCAATTAGCATCCCATGCTAGTAATCCCATTAGTATTGTTGAATTCACTAATGGAAAAACTAATGGGCATGCTACCAGGGCACATTAATTGGGCATGACACCAGTTCTGGTTTTAATTATTAAACTACGATAATGAAATGCGTGTTTGTAAAATATTAAAATGTTGAAATAGGAGAGAAGACAATAAAAAATAGTATATGAAGAAGTGCACATCAGTATTTAAGGTTATATAGCTCTGCATTGTTATCATTGGGCAGAGGACTGCTATGTGATCTGCCTCAGTATCAAGTTGTTGGCTGAATGGAGAGGGAAGCACACTGTAAATATTCATGGGAAAATATTTTTTCTGTAATTGTGTACATATGTACACTTCCTATATATTTTCAGACATAGGATACACAGTGAGAGACCTAAAGTCAAACTGTACTGTCAAAAGTATTGCATACTTAGAAACCTATATGCTGAGAAGCAACTTCTAGTAGATGCACATCACTAAAGGCAGAATAATAGATTTTAACAAGACTTTTTTAATATTAATCACAATAGGTGGTTGTTTTTATCAACAGGTTTTCTTCGTATGCGTAATTTTTAGGGCCTTGAGCCAGAAAGAGTGCTAGAAAAAAAAATCAGAACTATAATGTTTGCTACTGCAAAGTAACGAGCTGGACATTCAAATTATAAGGAAGTTTTTATTTTTCTTCTAGTTTATTTTTTTTTAAATTGATTTTTGAAGTCTGTCTTAAGCCATAAAGTAGCTGCAGAGGTTGCAATTCTTTAATGTTAGTGTTTAATATTAGTAGTGCTTATGCAAAGAAATATTTTTTTTTCATTCAGCAGTTGCCTGCTACATAGGACAATTCTATTTTGTGAATTCAGTAGGGTAACTTTGAGTTCCCAGTATGATATAAGATTCTGAAAAAATATTATGGGAATTATTGTGAAGTTAGAAGACTATTCGGATATAAATCTCAGGAAAATTCTTGAAATACATTAATTTTATTTTTATTGCATTGCTATATGAATTTATGGGTTATTCAGTTGTTTACAGTCTTGAGATTTAATTTGGCAACAGCATCTGTTACACTCCTCTTACTCAGCAATTCAGAAAAGATTTCTCTGCATTATGATCTCTCTAAATTCATATAGTTATATTTTTTATTTTAATATAACCAGATAAAAGTTTTAGTTAAATTTAAAAACATTTTCACAAGCATCCCCATTACAGTAAAAACATCCTCAATTACTACTCTCTTATTTCCCCTTTCTCCCTGACTCCTCTTCCACCCATGCAGATTCTCTTGGTATGACCTTTTCCTTCTTTCACCTAAAAATTTGTCCTTTTTGATATCAGGTTAACAGATACATAACATGCATCTTCATACTGTCCTACAAATACATCTCTTTTTTTGGATCCCTTCCTATAGGCAGGCTCTGCGATCAACAGTCCTGATATGCAGTTGCTTTCTGTGGATGGCGCATTGTATCATGGGTATCAAGCTTCACAACCACAGCAATCTGTGAAGTGGTTAAATAGGGAGTTCATTAAAAAAAGAAATAAAAATTAAAAAATCTTAGTGACATGACCCTCAGTAATTTGTGCTTCATCCTGCACAAGGTTTTCTATTTTTAATAGAAACTGAACTGTTAGATTCTTGATCCCTCATTTATTATTTGAGAAGGTTAATTTAGTGGGGAAATCAGTCCTAAACATCATTCAGTATACTGAAAGAAGTTAAACAGAGAACTTTGGTCTTTATTTTTAGATGTTATATACCACAGAGTGGTATAAAGAGTAAGGTGTAATTCTAAATCTTACCTTCATAATATTCTAAATTAGATTCTTCTGTTAATAAAAAGGGATCTGCAGTAGCAGTCACTCCAACTAATGATGGTGGAAAAGAGTACAATGATAACTGTTGGCACCAAATAATTGCTACGAGAATTCAAGCACTGGGAAACATCACAGTGGATGGGCAGTACACAGGTAATCCACTTCCATTTTGCTTTGTTATTTTGATATTACACAGAATGTTGCTCACTTGCTTACTTTTCTACTGCCTGTCTTAATCCATACAACAAAAAAATGATTCATTTTTCTGACATAATCACTACTGTTTTGTCCATGCATCGGAGGTGTCTGTCCACTGTGAATCTTTGGTAATGTAATACTAAGTGTGAGGCATCCAACTTCTTGTGTTAATATTCTTTGGTAAAATAGAAATGTAATGTATGGGCAAGTATAAGGATATTGCGTTACATCAGCCTCTTTTGTCAAATATCAATATTCTGTTATTGAATTGAAAATTTGTTCAAAGCATCAAACACAAGAATAATGACCTGTTTTATTCAGGTTCCTCCTCAGCCACTAGTGGCAGTACCATCATTGGAGAAAATACCGGAGTTTTTGTTGGAGGACTTCCACAGGGTTATACTATTGTAAGAAAGGATGTAGGTGAGTGTGGTTGTGGTATGTATAATATAACAACTCCTATACGGTGACATGGAGTTAATTGCTGCTCTCATTGGATTTATATCCATGCTTTTGTTTTTTTCATATTAACCTGAAAACCAAATTATTTATTAAGTTTGTATTCCAGCCACTAATAATGATGTTAAACTTAGTTGATGACTTGAGGTGAGATTGATATTAGAGTACAACTTCCTCTTTCCTTCTTTATGTCGCTTTACTTAAAACAGAAATGCGTACATGTGTTCTTCTAGAACTGATTCATAAAGTAATCTGGGATGCCTCCCTCAAAAATCTTAGCTAAATAATCAAGATGAGATTGAATATAAATGCCATTCAAGAGAACACCGTTTATAGAACGTGCTTTGTATTTTTGTTCCCAGTAAATAAAAAGACATAACAGCCATGAATTACTTGTTTTTTAATCCAAACAAGGGAAGAAGAACTTCCTGATGAAATTTCTAAACGTGTATTTATCTGCCTTAGCTTTTGCAACACTATTTCTTCTTATTTAGCGGATGCATGCCTTTCATCACAATTATTTTTCTGTTTGAAGAGGGTAAGCCTGAAAAGTTTCCTTGGAAGCTTCATGAAGTAGATCTACACTGTTGATTTGAAGGTACTTGTATGCAAACATCAAAAAGTGTAAAATTTTCCAGCTACTTAGCAGTAGCTACCATCTTTAGTGACTAGACATTCAGAAATCTGCCTTTAGCTTGGAGATCAGCTTTATGAAGTGATTGATGGCTGGTTATCAGTTCACACATGGACATATATTATAGGGTGAGCCTTTAAAAAACATATAAATTAATCCCTGTGTTTAGTTGGAGGTGATTGGCTTAAAAATATTTTCCTTTTTTACAGGGATGAAGAAGTTAGTCCAGAAAGGATTTGTGGGCTGTCTCAGTGACATATTTTTGAAAAAAGTACATACTCCCTATGAAAACTGGGAATCTTTGAATTGGCAGGATGCTGAGGAGCAAAACAATGTCTATCATACTTGGGAAGGATGCCCCACTGACCTCTCTGAAGGAGCACATTTTCTTGGCAAAGGTGATTTGCTGTACTAGGCCAGCATGCTCTTGAGATATAAAAGGTGATCATATCGAAAGTATTGCAGTGATCTGTTTTTCCAAGTAGTTTTAATTATAAAGGAATGTTTTTAAATGGTTTAAAATTTGGTTTCTGGGTTTAGAGAAGACTGTCAATTGCATACACTTGTAAAGTTTAGTCTTAAAACCTTCAAGTTCTTCATGACAAAGTAAAAAGTAGCACCTAGACTTTTGATTTTGGTTTCTTGAACCTATTTATGTGTCTGATTAACCTATGCACGTATTCACTTTCTTTCAAGGATTTCTGGAACTGCATTCAGGAGTTTTCAGTGGTGGACTAGACTTTGAGATCTCGTTCAAATTTAGAACAGATCAACTGAATGGATTACTTTTGTTTGTTCACAATAAAGATGGTCCAGATTACCTTGCAGTAAGTTCGGAAATACAAATAACTTATTTCGGATATAATCTGTGATTTTTGTCTATTAAGATATGTCCAGCATTTAAAGAAATTTTGAAACTATAAGTTATTTTTGTAGTGCACAGCAAAGAATGAGGCGAGCAAAAAGACTCCAAAAAATGCTCAAAATAAATTACCTGTTTTATTTATATAATAAATAAGAAGGCTATCAACATATGAAAAGCAGAGTTACTCTATTTGCTGAATTAGAAGTGATTACAAAAGTGAATAAAAGGTATATATTAAAAACTCTTGGCTCATTGCTTGGTAAGTATAAAGTTACCCTATTTCCCATTTCTCTGGGAACTAGAGCAAAATAATTTTAATTGTAAATCAAAATGGTAATGACAAATTGTCCTGTATCCTAGTAAAGCTTTCTCTTTAAGGTTTATGTATTTTTTATAATCAATATGATTTCTTCATTTTGATTTGAACTGTAAGGATTGTCATATAAACAAAAATTAGTGGTCCAGCTGAATCCCATGTCAGCCCTATCACTGTCTTCCTAACACTGCAGAGGGAGCTACACAAATCCTGTATTTGGCAAATTTGTAAAATACTTCTATGAACTTTCTTGTTGGAGTCTGTTAAATAAGACTGGTTTATGCTCAGGATTATTTGTATTTCCATCTTTCCCATGATTTTGTTTAATATTTGTAACAGTTTTTGAATTTTTTTTATTAGTTACACAGCTCTGGATTTTCATATTTTTCTTCCCCTAAGGTAGAATTTAATTAGATTGTGTTTACCATTGCTTAGTGGGTCAAGTATGGTTACTACTTGCACCAACTAGTAGATATTACATTGAAAGTAATATGTCTTTTTAGTTGGTCCAAGAAGCAGTCATTTACATTTAGATATTTTTGAGGATATTGTTACTCTTTATAACCTAATCTGCCTTTTCTGCATATTAATTTAATTTTATGCATTCATTTATTTATTTATTATTATTATGTAGCTGTTTTGCTAATGGCTGTCATGTCACAGCCTGTTTTATTGGATGGCATTAAATCTAATGTGCTTTTTCTCTTAAACTTCTGACCTAAAATGTATAAATATATTTTTCTTTTTTTCAGGTCAGCTATAACTTACTCTATATTTACTTTTCGCATTAGTGACTTTTCCAGCAGATCATTTTTTTCCTGGATTTTGAATTCTACTAGACCTGATGATGTCCTCTTTTTCAAACAGCCTTAGTTCAAAAATTATAAGGAGTTCCAATAACAAGTCTTAATAATTACATGCTATTACTTCAGTTTGGCCTTCAAGTAATGATGAAGATCGTGAGTTAATAGCATAAGATGCTATACATGCAGTACTGTCCCACCCTGAAAAGACTTGTATGTGTGTAATTCACTGTGCAGGGGCACTGTTTATTTGAACAGTGTTCGTGGGGACAAACATGGGGCTTGAGTACTTCTGGAGATTCTTGGGGTATATGATTCTTGTTTCCTTTCTATCACTCCATGAAAAAAATAACAGAAATACAAGAAAATAGCTTCTGACTATATAGAATCATAGAATCACTAGTTTGGAAGGGACCCACTGGGTCATCGAGTCCAACCATTCCTAACGTTTCCTAAACCATGCCCCTCAGCACCTCATCCACCCACCCCTTAAACACCACCAGGGAAGGTGACTCAACCACCTCCCTGGGCAGCCTGTTCCAGTGCCCAATGACCCTTTCCATGAAAAGTTTTTTCCTGATGTCCGGGGAAGGACACATAAGAAGAAGGGGACTTGACTAAATTAAAAGTGCAGTCAAAAGCACAGACGAAATACTTTCTCATACTTCCGGATTTTTGGCAGTTTTATATTTATATTATTTCTAGCACTGAAAACTGTGATAAGATAGTTTTCTTAGCGTTTATCCTAACATAAGAATTTTTTTTTATCTCACTTTACTTTTGACCTCGACATCTTCATAGCCTTAAGATAAGGAATGTTAGAGAGGATGAGCATACGCATGCTTTTCCAACCTTTGCAGCTTTGTGTTCTGCACATACATAATGATGACAGAAGGTTTTTCTGTACACTTGAGCTCACAAAAAAGGTTAATAGAAAGTGAAAATGAGGTGTGTAGCATGTTGCGCATGAGCTATGATGTCTTTGTTAGGAGCTTTGGTCAGGAGACGCTTGCACTGCAAAACAGATTAGAAGCTATACCACTTATCCTGAGTGTCAATGTAAGACGGTATTCCCTGACCCTTCTCTTTGCATAGGTCACAGCTCTCTTATTAGCTTTGTAGTTTTGGAATGACTAAACTAGACACATGGCTGGCCTGCTACCAAATGGCCAAAGACCCTGTCTTGTCTTCTGCCCAAGACAAAATTATGTCCTAGAAAGGTGCTCTGTGTAAAGGTCACTTCTTCCATTACTTCCGTGCCCTGAAAATTAACTCAAACTAGAGAGGTCAATCTGATTCTCTTTGGATCCAGTCACAATAATTATGTGCAAACTATGACCAGAAAGACTAGTACAAATCATTAGCTCTTACTCTGGCATGTGTTTCCTCATGAGTTTGTGATTGAAAGAGTGCATCTGTGACTGCTAGTAGAGTTTGCATTACTGATTTTGATGCTCACAACTTCAACAGCAGCAAAAGCCTAAGAACTGACATTCTTAAGCATGACAGTGTCACCGGCTCCCAAGACACTGTAGCTGATGAAGCTGATGTTGAATTCAAAAGCTGGTTTGCTTTTGCAAAGCAACAAATTAAGAAAGAAGTCCTGTAGGAACTTTTTCAAAAGAATTATGCTTAACTATCTGCATAAAGTAAAGTAACCAGTGTCCAAGATGAAAATGTTACCTGTGATGGAGCTAAGGAGTGTTGTGAAATAAATATTTTGTGGACACAATATCCAAATCTTTTGATTTTCAAAGAAATGACTGATACTTGTGTGGGACGCATGAAGGTGATGCTTTCATTGATCACCAGGGATATCTCTTTGTCTGGTGTGAGGAAGAGAATTCTAGTCCCTTTCCATTAATGACTGACGGATTCTGAGGAGGCTATTTCAGTGGTCTGTGTTTGAGCCTCTGACTGGCAAGGCTGAACAAGGCTGACACCAGTACAGAACATATCTTTAAGCTTATTGAATTTAAACTGGAAAGATTAGTTACTGGAAATGTCAACCTCAGTATCACATACGTTTTCATTTTAAATGCTCACAAACTGACTGTCATTGCCTAGTTCTTTGAAGTCTCTTGCTCATCTCTGCTGATATCCCTGAATCTCCATATGACTTCCCAGTTCAGGGAAGATGAAGCCGTAATTGTCCTGTAGCTCTTACATTGGTTGAGACCATTCTGGATGGCAGGTTTAATGAAGTCTTATTCAGCCTCCAATACAGCGGCTGTTCTACCTGATTTCTGTTCTCAGAGCTATGGCTAGATGTTCCTTTTATCTTCAAAAGCATATGTTTATGAGCAGATTGAAGTAGGGACTGTTGCCTGAAGAGAAAGAAACTACAGAACACGATCTAATTTAGGTTGAAGGGACCTTTTGAAGTAATTTGTTCCCAATCTTCACTAAAAGCAGATCCAACTTAAGGTTGCTTTCTGTTTGAGTGTTTCTCTATGGATGGACAGCCTACAGATTTACATATTCTGCAGCTTGTTCCAGTCTTTGACCATCTTCATTAGAGAAAAAAGAAAATAACTTCTGATAGCTGGCTGTGCTTTCTTTTGTTACAATTTGTCTTTTGCCTCTCATCCTTTCACTGTGCACCTGTGAGAAGAGTCTGGATCTGTTTTCTTTATATCCTCCCATAAGGTAATTGAACAGTTAGGTTCTCTTCCTGTTTAGTCTTAAGACTGAACAAACCCTGTTCCTTCAGCTTCAATTCATACTTTAGGTTTTCCAACCCCTGATCAACTTGATGTCTCTCCACTGAATTCACTACAGTGTGCCAGTACCTTTCTTATACTGGAGGGTCCACAACTGGGTACAGTAGATGAGATGTGGTCTTACAGGTCTTACATGTGATGAGTAGAGGGGAAGAATCATCTCCTTGGACCCACTGTCAACCTTATTTCTAATGCAGCCCAGTGCATGGCTGGCCTTCGTCATTTCAAGGGTACATTTCTGACTGATGTTCAATTTGTAATCCATCTTGACCTTCAGTCCTTTCCTATGAAGCTGCTTTCTACACCTAGAACATCAGTGGCAGCCACTTGCTGAGTGCACTCTGCCCAATTTCCCAGGTCATTAGTAAAATTTCTATCAGAATTAGTCCCTGTATCAGTCTCAGAGAGATGCCATTAAGTAACCAGCTGTTTGTTGCATGCCCCTGTACACCTATAGAAGCTCTTCTTGCCCCTCATGTTCTTTCTCAGATTGAAGCTAAACTTTGGCCTTCCTAATTCCAGATTTGCATGTTCAGGTGTATCAAAATAAGAATTGTGTATATAGACAACAGTATTAATTAAATTTTGCAGTGGTGCTTAATGTCTCTACCTCAAATACTAAAAAGCCATTATGCATTTAACCATCAAAGTGAACCTGCTTAGGTTTAGAGTAATGATATAATGCTGTTATAATGATGTTAAATTGTCTCGTTCTGCTGAGACAGGGTAACTAACACAACTGGCAGAAGAATAAGGTGATCTTTGTGCATTTCTTGTTTAATGTCATAATGTATTTTTCAAGATAGATTGACAATTAAGCATTTTTTAAGGTGGTCCCAGAATTTTATCGGAAGCAAACAATTTACCTCTTGTTATTCTGAACCTATGCTCTGTACCTGACTGAATGCTAGATCTGTGCAAGAAGTTGCCTTTTTCTCTTCATCAGGCAGAACGGTTTAAAGTGACTAGTGGTTCTCTACCTCTAGCTGCACTTGAGCGTTCTAAATGTCAGTCCAGGTCATCACAAAAAACACATGCCTCACTCTGCCTCCTTTAAGAGTATGCCACGATGAGTAAATTGAAAGAGCAGTGTGCTTAGTAGTGACCCTATGTTGACCACCATGTCCTCTCTCCAACTTCCGGGTCTGGCAGACTTGATGGTGTTCTGCTGTAGTCACGCAGCTGAAACACTTTATTCACACTAGCAGTGTGCTCTGAATTAATTGTCATCAGTGAAGCAAAATAGTGAAGAAAACTTATCCAATGGACTGTTTTTTCCAAAATATACATACATGCATTGATGCCATTGATCTGTCCTTCACTTGTATTTTAGACTCTTTAGCTACAAAAGGCTATGAACTCATGGAAACATGAAAATTTGTGATCCCAAAGAAACAAACAAAATCTCTCAGTCTCGTGAGCAAGCAGTGAGTGTGCACTCTGAAGCAGGACCTGTATTGCCAATGACATCTCAAGTGTAGAATTCTTTCTTTAGTCGAGGTCCCTCTTAAGGAAATACAATCAATTACAAATACTGTAATATTAATATTATGAGTAAACTAATATGTCAGCTTGTCAATACTGGTGATAAGCATTTATATTGAATGCATAGTTTTTATTTCACTTAATAAGATTTTAACATGGAAATAGAAATGCCTTTTTGTGAACATATCCATATTTTTCAACCACAAGTTCATCATCTAACTGTTTAGTGCTCTACACCTGGCAATTTACAGTCTCAGCCCACTTGTTTTCCATTCAGTTAGAATAAAGCGTCTTTCAATAAAGCACTTGGAGACTTCTGCAGTGAAAATTTAAGTAAAATGTATTTCTATTAGAGAATTGACACATTAATCTCTAAAAGCAAGTACAAAAACAATTATTTTCTTACAAGATTTAGAAGAATAAGGATGAAATATAGGATCCATGTATGCTGGAAAAATTTGAAATTGATTTCACCAGCCAATTAAAAAGACCTTAATCGAGTCTGACATTTCATTTCCTTATTATCTTGTTACATTCTTATAAAAAATGAATTGATAGATAAAATACTGTTTTTTCATTCTCAAAAACAGCACAGCAGTCCTGGTTCATTGTCTTTTTCTTTTTACTTATTTTCATTAGTGCCAATTCATTTATCAAAAAATCAGAATATATTTTCCTACATTCTGAATTAACTGTATTTAGCATGTTTTGTGTAAACAATTTTATTATAATCTCTGCTATCCTGAAGACAAAAATGTATTGTTCATTGATCTTGTTCATTGACTCCCTTGATTATTTTCTTAAAAATAACTGTCTGTTGTTGCTGTATGTGTGATGTCTTTCTCAAAATCTTTTTTTCTGTTTTGAAATATACAGATTGAACTGAAAAGTGGAATATTAAACATCTATTTAAAAACTGACATTGTCTTTACACAAGTGGATCTCTGGTTAGGACTGTCTTACTGTGATGGAAAGTGGAACAAAGTCACCGTGAATAAGGAGGGCTCTGTAGTTTCAGCAAGTATGAATGGACTGAAAGAGCAGACACTTGAACCACGTGTTCAGCAGCTGAAAGTAAACTCACCCATCTACGTAGGAGGGATCCCACCTGAGATTCAGAATTTTTATAAAGAACTGGGGTTAGAACAAGGTGAGGTGACATCAAGAAGATCATGTGTTTTTCAAATAATGGTGTCATGCACAAGGTAGATATTCTACTGCTGGTAGTGTAAATTCATGAATATGTAACATGATTTTTTTCCTCCCACCCTTTCTTGCTTTAACTACTAGTTATCCTTACCTATCTAGCTTTACTTAGTCCTGATCCTTTGTAATGCTTTTATTTTTTTTTCCAATCCAGTGATATCCAAAGCAATTTAACTTGTAGGAGAGGAACTGAAGAGTAGGAAATAGTAATGTGAGATGCCCAAACAAAGGATCTCAAATCTTCATCAGAAAAAGACAGTTCAGATTAACTTGTTTCACTTTATCAACTGCGTCACTCGCAGATCGTTAATAGAAAACTAGTAAAGACAGTATACATAACTTAAATCACTGAGGCTGGATGGTGCCACACAGAAAAATTGTTGAGAGTTTATTAGTCGTTGTTTACGTGAGACTGATTCTAGTCTAAAAAGTCGAGTATTAACCCCCAAATTTGGATTTTGGCTGTTACTATGATATTTTCCATGTTATCAGGAGGAGGGGAGGCAGTAATGATTTTAGCCATCACTATGACCCTTCTGCTCTGCAGCAGGTCAGATTTCTAAGGAAAAGAGAGAAGTATCAATTACTGCATGATGCTGATGGCCTCCACAAAAAAATCTACTGCATGAAATGTAGTAAATAAGTGTCTATTGCGGTTTGAGTGTGTTTTATTCAATACTTATGAAACTATTCATCAGTCTTGGTGTGTTTTCCACATACTTTGGGCAAATAAGTAGCACTCAATAAGTCTTTAGTAAGTGGCTTTGAATGTATGCATTCGAATAAGCTCTGTAGAGCTGCATTGAAGCCTTGTGATTTCACAGCTGTAGAAAAGTTTGCACAAAATCCATGCACTAGTATTCATAGATAGTTCAAAAAAGTATTGTTTAAAGTATTCTTCCAGTTGTAGGTATCACATATATTATAATCTCCCTTCAGCTTCTTTGTGCATAATATTATGGCCCAAAAGAGCTAGACAGATGTACCCTGTCAATGTTGCCTCATAGCAGATGGTATAGCCTCACTAGCGGATGCGTTCACAACTCCTGCAGCAAAGAGATCAGTGAACAAAGAATCTAGGGCAAAATAATGTTTAAAGTGAATATCTGAATTGCATGTTGAGGTGCATCAGTAAACATTACTTTTTCACCAAGCCTCCTCAGCACACTGCAAAGTAAGATCATGGCAGTGAATTTATATTCAAGGTGTCTGTGGATAAAAACATTCATGTGTGTTCCTAAATTTAGATTTGAATAACCAAGATTATTCATTACAGCCTTGAAACATACTTTTATTCAGGACTATAAAGCTGTAGTGGTATGATAATAGAATATGGAGACCTTTCCAGTTTAGTAAATATTTACAAAAGGTTTTCTCAGTTAATGAGTGCTTGGCAGTTAATTTTGAATAAAGGAATATTGTTTTACTCACAGCAAATATGAGATAAATATCCTCCTCTTGTCCCACCTCCATGTCAGTTACAATTTTATTTTAAGAAATTTCAGCTAGAGTCTGTGGGCCTTTGCATGACCCATCACATGCCCTCCTGAGGGGCCAAGATGGGAAGGAATGTGAGAAATTGTACTTTCATTACTTATTCTGCAGCTACCTGAGAGTAAACAAGTTTTCTTGGCTGATATCGTCAGAAATGTTCAAATGCGGCTAAAAAGGTCCTAAAAAGAATCTATTAAAATAGGGTTTACAGTATGTATCTTGTCACAAATTAAACAACTGTTCATTTTGTCCAATGATAAAGATGCCTGTGCAGACTGGGACTAATTCTTTCCTCTGCCACAGACTCCCCAAGAAACTGAGCAGATCTCTGTGGAGTAGGAGTTAAGCTTAAACTAGGATGTATTCTTTTAAGTAGTAGTTTGTCTAAATTCCCACTGTTGTGGAGGAAGAAGGTGTTTTAGAGGATGGTTCAAAATGCTTTTACATCTTCAGTGCCCCTTTCTTTTTGCATTTAGATGTTAGAGTCCCAGATCAGGTGTTTAAGTATAAATACTACTCTAATTTGCCATCTTACTGCATCTTAAAGTAATAAAGTCAATAAAAATACATAAGATATAAATACTATGCTTTCACAAAGCTACGAAAAACACCGATGTGTAAACGGTTGATTCTTAATTTATGAAAAGAAGTGATAGAAGAGAAAACAGAAAGCTAATTTTTTGTGGGATGGAATCGATAACAATGAAAGTATAGTTCAGTAAGGCAGGAATTCAACACTAGAATACTAGGAATTTTTACCAGCTTAGTGTCTTGAAAGAGGGTAAAGAATGCCATGTTGAGAAGTCAACATATTCACATTACAGTCTTAAATGCTGAAAATACAGAATTTAAAGAGAAAAAAATGATTCTTAATTAATGATTGAAGCTCTTATGTGATACTAATCCCTTACTGTTTGCTAGGTTTCGGTGGTTGCATGAAGGATGTTAAATTTACACGAGGTGCTGTCGTTAACTTGGCATCTGTGTCCAGCAGTGCTGTCAGAGTCAATCTGGATGGATGCCTATCAACTGACAGTGCTGTTAACTGCAGGGGAAATGACTCCATCCTAGTACACCGAGGAAAAGAGCTGAGTGTTTATGAGAATGGTCTACAACCATTTACGGGTAACACATCAGTTCCTTAAAAGAAATACATAATTTTTATTTTTTCTGTATTAATGTATTACCATGTTCAGTGGTTGTGTTTTGGTTTTTTCCCCCCTTCTTTATGTTTTTTTGAAGAATACCTTTATAGGGTGGTTGCCTTAAATGAAGGAGGATCAGTATCTAGTGCATGGACCCGTGTTCGTACAAGAGAACCAGGTAAATATAATTTTAAGACTTACTTATTCCCATTTCTCGTTAGTTATCTAATGCCAGTTTGGAGAAAAACCCATGACAATGCTTTTGAATAGGGCAAGTTGCACAGTGTTTCTGGAGAAGTAAAATTGCTCAGTGCTTTGAATAGGTACCAATTGCTGTCTTTGGCTGTAAAATGTTGAGGCGCATATTTTCCACACATAATTCAAGGTCCTTTTCCAAATGTGTGTTATGTTACGTAATTATGTGAGAGCAGAGAATGTGAAAGGATTGAACTGCATTGGCTGAGTAGATCAAACATGCATCTAGGTATGCTTATACATGCACATCTAAACTCATGATACAGGACTCTGCTGGAGTGAGTAAATCTCTGTTTTCCTATGTAAAACTTGATGATATGAAATCAAATGTAGAAAAAGGAGATACTGGGAAAGAAGACACAAGCTCTGGAAGATAAGGAAGCATGCAGTTGTCAGGGAGAAGAGAGTTTTGTGTGTTATATTTTCCATTGCCTGCACATAGGTATGCTGATCAGTGCTGTGGATTCTTTTAACGTGTGGCCTATAGACTGGGTATGAAAGTGTGGCAATATTTACTAGAAAAGAAGTGTATGGATTGTGGAGGAGGTTTCAAAGTAGGACCATAATACCCGATGAACCTTAAAGATAAGATTTTTAATATATTTCATGAAGAAAATGTAAAGAACCTTTCCTTTTTTGTTCAGTGTTTTTGAAAACTTTATTGAGGCTCCAAGGAAGATTTACAGTTCTGCATGATGTATTTTACCAATTTTCCCTCCTCTGTAAATTGAAGCCTAATTGCACTCCATCATTGCAGAGGATTCTTTTGATGCAGATATTCAATTTACTATCTTAAAAAATGATACAAGGCCTGCAAAAATATTTGAATTGCAAAATTTTGTGTACCATGCAGCAGAGAGAAAATAATGTATATTTATATATCAACTATTTAACAACCGTAAGGTTTACCATAAATTTATATTTGCAACCTGACCACAGCACTGAGCAGCTACATGTTCCCCGGGGTTGGAGAATAACTGTGCTATTTAATTATTTTTGGGTTGGTTTTGTTATGTCCCTTATGAAAAGACCATCTGCTATCCAGTACCTTACCTTGCCCTACGATACACTTCAGAACTAATAAAATCAATATATTACTGTAGCAAGTGAAGCTTTCCTAGAGTATTGCATCCTTACTTTACACAAGAATCACAACTTTCAGGTATTTTTATACTTTCCATTCTGGTACCCTTCTTATAAAAAGCAAGGGTCCATTTATATTTAATGAAATAAGTGATAAAATTACAAAAAAATAAAAAGAGGTTATTTGATGACTAGAAAAGCAAATGATCATCAACAGGCTAGGGAGTCCACATGCATTTACAGCAAACTCATCATCCATCATCCTGCCGTAGTGTTCCTTGGGCCTTTCCTCTGCATCCCTTGTGCAGTCATCTGTGATGAAGTTGTTACTGGCCAGACCTTTTCTTGGTATAGTAAAATCTAATAAATAGTTAAAGGTTATGGGAAATGGGATGATTTTTTGTTTGTTTGTTTTAGTAAGTGTATGCATATATGAGCTTGGCTTTCCAGTTCTTTTAAATGTTTTTAAATGCTTCCCCCCCCCCCGCCTTTTTCCATTTCTATAATATGGAATTATCAGAAGCTAAGGATATTGCAAAACGAAATTACAAAAATCTGCTTTGCCCTGAGACAGTTGCGTGGCATTGTGGAAATACGAAAATAAATGAAAGAGCTAAAAATCTTTTAATTACTTTTGTCAATGAGAATGCACATATTTAGAAATGTTTTATGTGGCTTAAATATTCAACAGATAAATATTGAACCCTTCTCTGCTGCAATACTGTCTTGCTTCGTTCAGTTGTATGTTTATAATGCCTGAAATTGTAAGCTATATACAATCCACTTCCTCTCTCTGAATGATGCTTAAATATGTTTGATACATTAAATGTTTTTGGAAAATCGCAACCAGACAAGAAGGAATGTTATGTAGATGGAATTTTGATGGTTTTGAAATATAGCTTAAACTGAATAGCTGAAGATGTGCGGTCATATTAAATCAATGCTGAAAAGTTACAACTCTAATAAATTGTATTTATGCTAATGGTTGAGTCTGATTTACTGCAGCCATTAAAAGTGAAGAATAGGGGCAATAGTCTCCTTAGAACTGCCATTTTCTCTATTTTCTATTTTATCCTTCTACAGTTCCACAAAATGTGCCAACTCCCTCAAGAGTTCACAGTATAAATGGTTACAGCATTGAGGTCACCTGGGACAAACCTGCTGGGGTCATAGGTGTAATTGAGAAGTACATTTTGAAAGCATATGAAGAAGATGGTCCCAATGTACCTATCACTAGTGCTGAGCTTGCTGACACTAGTATGCTCACAGGTAAATGTTGTTAAGTACCATTTTTTAGGCATGTCTGATATTTGCTTATACCTCCTTTTGTTGAATTATAAAGTATTACTTTTCTATTTTTGTGTGTACACAGCATAGATAAGTTTGGAAGGGTAGTATTTGTGTCAGCATCCACATGTATAGCAGTGTACTGACTTCAAAGAACAATAGAAATTACAATACAACACAAATATTAAAAAGCAATTTTATTTAAAGTATGCCTTCACAACGTATTGATGAATCGGAGGAAATGCTTCTATTGTTTGTTTGGTTTTTGCTTAGTATATAAGATTTTTTTTCCCCCTCTTCCCTATTATTACATCCAGTTCACCTAAATTAACTGCAAATATGGGTCTCATAAGATCCTGTTTGACCTGATGTATGAAAATACTTGGTATACCTGCCTATTTTTGATTGTATAAAGCTAGCTGAGTTTGGTGGGAACCAGGATACATTTAAATTAATCAGATGCTTTGGTTGATGTGGAGGTGTATGTTATTGTGAAATGAAGCAATTTGTGTCCTTCAGTTTATGGGATCTAGTGACTGTTGAGCTATGAGTTGTGGGCAGGAGCTATAGAAACCGCTGTACATGAAGTATGTTTTCTGGAGTGTAGTTTTGTTAGGAGAAACATTGGACTCTCCACTACAAAGAGAACATTTTGGGACCTCTCTTTCTGTCAGGACACCATGGATCTGGCTTTCTGCTAGCAGATTGCCTTTGCTTGCTGCTACAAATGTGCCTGGGAAGGGAGTACCGTATAGACAACAGTCTGAATTGTGTTATGCGATGACTGAATGGGTACTAGTGCAAAATCTTACTTTCATTGTAACAAACTATGACCAATAGATTTGTTGATATACTCTCTAAAATGAAATATATAATTCACAACAATTAAAAAAGTTCTAATGACTTATTGCTCAAAGCTGATGCTTTGGTTTGGCCCAGTTTTGGGCAATGTAACCTTTGGAAGTACCTCAGGCATTATGTTACTGCTGCTTTCCCAAAGCTCAAGTAATATGTGCTACATGTGTTGGGTTGTTTCTCTAGCAAAACATATGTATATATTTTTCAAAAGTAAACATGCATAAGTTTTGTTTTCTTTGGTTTGAGAGCTCTTGATTATTTGCGAGTAATGTACTTACAATAACAAAAACTGCATGGATTTTTTATTCTAACTGTGCTTTCTTTGATGAACATGTTGATTGAGTATTCTTTATGTATGCTGTAAAACAATACAAATTATGGCAGTAGTAATTAAAGATCATATCAGAAATGGATGGATTAGGCACCATATTCACAGAGATGGTCAGAACCAAAATTTTCTTTAATTTTTGTTGGTATTGTGCAATAAGTATTTGTCAAAGTTATGAAAAAGTCTATACCAGGCTGAACAGGTAGGAGGATATCTACATGCAGCTTTCAGGAAACAGAAGAAGACATTCCTTTATATTAAATAGAGATAGCAAATGATCCCAGTTCTTTAGTCTATTATAGCAGATAGTTGCTGAATACTGCAAAATAAAATTGCCCTAAGAACTTAGGAATGATTGTATTCAACCATTGTCCTCTCTGACAATGTCAGATTGTAGATGCCCAGGAAAAAATTGTCAGAAATGTGCTAAGCCTTGAGTCTTCCTGTTAATACAAATTCAGCTGGTAGTTTGTGGAATTTCTGAGCTGAAAGTTGCATCCCAACCATCATGCTTAATGGTATGTGGTAGAATTGTCTTTTTTTAATATATTTATGCTTTTGGCAACTGTAACTTGCTAAGGCAGTAAGTTTTCTGATTAAGTTTTGTGAGTGTGGAAATGCTACCTTTTATTATTTATAACTTCGACCCAATAGTTTAGTGAGTGTTTCTCAGTTTTGGCACTGTATGTAATATGTAATTCATGTCTTCATGCTGAGGTCAGAGCTGAAAGAAGTGAAAGATTAAATCACTGATCTTGAAATGCTTTTACCTTCAGCCCATTGATTTCAGTGAAGCCTACACAGGGCATAGAATCATAGAATCCGTAAGCTGGAAAAGACATTTGAGATTATCAAGCCCAATCGTACCTGTCCACTACTAATTCATATCTGGAAGCACTTGATCTTTTAAACACCTCCTTTTAAATATCTACTCCTCCTTTTAAACACCATCCTGAGGGTAGGGGACTCAACCACCTCCTTGGACAGCCTGTCCCAGTGCCTGATAACACTTTCAGTGAAGAATTTTTTCTTAATCTCTAATTTGAACCTCCCCTGGTGCAATTTGAAGCTATTCCTTCTGATATTATTGCCTATCACTTGGGAGGGGAGACCAACACCCACCTCACTAGAACCTCCTTTCGGGTGGTTGTAGATAGTGATAGGGTCTCCCCTAAGCCTCCTTTTCTGTAGGCTAAACAAATCCATTTCCCTTAGCCACTCTGTGTAAGACTTATTCTCCAGCCCTTTTACTGTCTTCATTGGTCTTCTCTGGACATACTGCAGGACCTCATTGTCTTTCTTGTAGTGAGAGGCCCAAAATCGAATATAATATTCAAGCCGTGGCCTCACCAATACCAAGTACAGTGGCACAATCATTTCCCTGGTCATGCTGGCCATGCTGTTTCTGATACAACCCAAGATGCTATTGGCCTTCTTTGCCACCTGGACACATGGTTGACTCATGTTATTTTGGCTGCTTACCATCACCCCCAGGTCCTTCTCTGCCAGGCAGCTTTCCAGACACCTTTCCCCAAGCCTGTAGTGCTGCACAGGGTTGTTGTACAGGACTCAGCACTTGGCCTTGTTGAACCACGTACCGCTGGTCTCAGCCCACCAATCCAGCCTGTTCAGATCCCCTTGCAGAGCCTCCCTACCCTCAAGCAGACTGACATTTCCTCCCAGCTTAGTGTTGTCTGCAAACCTATTAAGGGTGCATTCAATCCCTTCATCCAGATCATTGATAAAAATATCGAACAGAACTGGACCGAGCACTGAGCCCTGGGGATCATTACTTGTAACCAGACTCCAAATGGATTTAGCTCCATTTACCACGACTCTTTGGGCCCAGCTACCCAGCCAGTTTTTTACCCAGCAGAGGATGCACCTGTCCAGGCCAGTGGCAGCCAGTTTCTCAAGCAGAATGCTGTGAGAAAAGTGTCAAAGGCTTTACTAAAGTCCAGGTACCCTCTATCCACAGACTTTTCCTCATCCATTAAGCAGGTCACCTTGCCATAGAAGGCGATCAAGTTAGTTTGGCAGGACCTGCCTTTCGTAAACCCATGCTAACTGGGCCTGATCACCTGATTGTCTTGTATGTGTGGTGTGACAGCACTCAAGATGATCTGCCCTATGACCTCTCCTGGCACTGAGGTCAGACTGACAGGCCTGTAGTTCCCTGGATCCTCCCTCCAACCCTTCTTGTTCATGGGCATAACATTTGCCAGCCTTCAGACAAGTTGAACTTCCCTAGTCAGCCAGGACTGCTGGTAGATGGTGAAAAGGAGTTTGGTGAGCACCTCCACCAGCTCCCTTAATACCATTGACTGAATCCCATCCAGCCCCATGGACTTCTGAATGTCTAATTGGCTGAGCAGGTCTCTAACCATTTCCTCTTGGATCACGGGAGCTTTGTTCTCACCCTCCCTGTCTTCTGGGTCAGGTGGCTGAGTACCCAGAGAACACCTTACCTTACTATTAAAGACTGAGTCAAGGAAGGCATTAAGTACCTCATCCTTATCCTCACCCTTAGTTCCTATTTTCCCCCCTGCATCCAGTAAAGAATGGAGATTCTCCTTGGTCCTCCTTTTGTTGTTTACGTATTTGTAGAAATATTTTTTCTTATCTTTTGCAGAATTGGCCAATTTAAGTTCTAGTAGGGCTTTAGCCCTTCTGATTTCCTCTCTGAGTGATCTCACTTCATCCTTGTAGTCCTCCTGAGATGCCTACCCCTTCTTCCATAGCTCATATACTTTCTTGTTTTCCCCAAGATCTACCTAAAGCTCTCTGTTTTGCCAAACCAGTTTTCTTCCCTGCTGGCTCATTTTTTGGCACACAGGGATGGCCTGCTCTTGCACCACCAGAATTTCCTTCTTAAAGAACATCCAACCCTCTTGTGATCCTTTGCCCTTTAGGACTGCCTTCCAAGGAATTTTATCAACCAGCCTTCTGAACAGTCCAAAGTCTGCCCTCTGGAAGTCCAGGGTGGCAGTTCTGCTGAACCCCCTTCTTACTTCTCCTAGAACTGAGAATTCTATTAGCTCTTGATCAGTTTTTCCCAGACATCCTCCAACTGTCACATCTCCCACAAGGCCTTCTCTGTTAACAAACGAGTGGTCCAGCAGGGCACCTTCCCTAGTCAGCTCACTCACCAGTTGTGTCAGGAAGTGGTCTTCCATGCACTCCAAGAACCTCCTAGATTGTTTCCTTTTTTTGCTTCAAGCAGACATCTAGCAAGTTGAAGTCTCCCACAAGGGCAAGGGCTAGCAATTGTGAAACTTCTCCCAGTTGCTTAAAGAATCAGCCTCTTCTTCCTGTCTGAGTGGTCTAAGGCAGACTCCCACCAATCCACCTTTATCGGGTGTTCCACTGATTTTTACCCATAGACACTCAACCCTGTCATCACCACGATTGAAGTCAAGGCAATCAAAACACTCTCTAACGTAGAGGGCTACACCACCGCCTTTCCTTGTTTTGGCTAGATGGACTAGTCTGTGGACTTTGCAAAATGGTTACCCACAAATGTGAGACTCTCAAGAAAAGATCTGGCTTTTTCTGCTGAGTTATCTTTCCTGGTTAATCAAAAGTTAAGATAAACACAGAACCCAACCAGAAGATACTGTCTTTGCTCACTTTTCTTTGAGTTTTCTAAGAAGGAAAATTTTCCTTATTTTCTCCCTAGTTACAGGGAAATTTCTTTAAAAATTCCTTTGTTGAATTCTACAAGAAGATGCTACCAGTTAAGCCCAAGAGCCAGGCTTGCTAATGCAACAGGAAAGAGGAAAGCACCAAAGCTCTCAGTGGAATCGCTGATGAAGCAACTCTGGTATTTTTCTACTCCCCCTTCAAATTTTCATTCACTGTTAAGCCTAGACACCACTTAATCTGCTGCTTGCAAATGCATCTGAGGGCACTGACAACCTCTTTATCTTATTTTTTTCCTTGCACCTTTTAAAACCCATCTGTTTTGTTTTATACTTAGACTGTAAACTCTTTTGAACAATTACCATGATCTGTTCTGTGCAGTAGAGTCCTGAGTCACAACGGGAGCGCAGTAACAAAAAATTATTAATAACATTACCATTTCCCAGAAGGCTGTCCCATGTGTGTCAAATTCAGAAGAACCTATTGTACTCTTGTCAAGAAGAAGAAAAACTGAACTAAATATTTAGGGTAAAGTAGGTCTTTAAATGAACATAATCCCACAGTCTCAAATGCCCATTTTTTGACTCCTCAGATACCAAAATCCTTCAAAATCTGACCCTTATAATCTTCAAAATGTCAAACTGTTTTTTCACTTTCATCCATGAAAGGAATATTCAGCAGGTTTAAATCCTTAAAATGAGGTTTTGACTGTTGAACTAGGAGTTTATTGGATAAGGTAGTATATTTCAACATGGTGTTCAGGACCTGTGTTAAAAGAATGAGAATATAAAGTTAGAGTGTAAATTTTGGGGTTCAAAGAATACTGCGGTGGTCCGTCTTGCCTTCAAAGAAATGTATAGTAAGATTGATACACTTTATTCACAGCCAGTCACATTCAACAGAGTAATAAAGGACACACAGTGTCATCACATCATTTTTTTTTTTTCCTAGAGGCTGGGTTGTTTTACTCTGTATTCCAGTGCATTCCACTTGGCATTACTACGCTGCCAACAAAATTTGGAATATAAATTTGAATGAGTATTTAAACAAGAAAAAGAAGCTTTAGAACACACCGTTTCAGAGTGGTTTATGAACAACTTTTGCTTCTACTTTCCTTTGGAATCCAGAGTATCACAGAATCACAGGATCATTGGGACTGCAAGGGACCTCCTGAGATAATCTATTCCACACTCCGAGTTCAAGCAAGGCCAGCCAGACCAATTTTCCTAGGACTATGTCCAGTCAAGTTTAGCATATCTCCAAAGGTGGAGATACTCCTGTATGGGAAGGCTGTTCCAGCGTTTGACCACCCTTTATTCCCTCCTGTCAGGTATTTATACGCATTAGTAGATCACTGTGAGCCTTCTCTTTTCTGGACTGATTAGTCCCGACACTCTCAGCTTCCCCTCCTAAGAAACTTACTTTATCATCTTAGTGGCCCTTTTGTATCATCTGCAAACTTACTGAGGGTACATGTTTCACCCATCATCAAGATCAGTAATGAACAAGCTGAACAGTATTGGTCCCAGTATCAACCCCTGGTGTACACCACAGCTGTCTTGCCTCTAGCCAGATTTTGTGTCACTGATCACAGTACCCCAATGCTTCTCTTGTCAGCACATACAAGAAAAACATTTTATAATTCAGATCACTCTCATTGTATAATTCAGGACATCCACAAGCCTCTAAATTTTGCCAGCTCCCAGTTGCAGGTAATTAAGAACTCTAACAAAATTGACTGTTTGTATGTTTAAATAAAATATCCAGCAAAAGAATTCACAATCATTTGGAATTCCTATTACAGGTTCCTCTGTTAATTTTGTGTGTTTTTTGCGGTTCATCCTGCCTGTGTCATTGCTGCAATTGCCAAGTGCTGAAGTTGTGGCTGCGTGCATGATAACGAGAAAATTGTTGTTGATGGCTTCCCCTCTGAATGCCCACAGTTGCTGTTCCCTCCTTCCCTTGACACGTGTTTATAATTACTTTTCACCTTTTAGTCTTTTATGCTCAGCAGATGAATATCTCAGGAAAAGTTAATTTAATGATTTAATATGGTTAATCAAAGTGGCTTGGCTGTGCCTCAGCTTTGAAAGCACTCTAGCTAGGGAGTCTCTCAAAAGAGGAGACAGGGGCTCCTGCCAGTGGCTGATAGACCTGGGCTCACCAGCGGGGCCGCGGGAAGCTCACTGTGAGACTGGCAAATGCCCACGGTCAGAGAAATGCTGCTGGCAGAGAGGTTCTCCCTGTCAAGATGAGCTCTGCCAGGCCCCAGCAGGAGCTGCCAAAGCAGCCTCTGAGCTGTGAGCATCACCTCTGATGGGGTTTGGGAATCAGAGGGCTTGTGGAGGCAGCCCCCGGGCCAGGAACCCATGGTGCTGCTCAGGGTCCTGCAAGAGCTGAGGGCAGCTGTTCCCCACAGGCTAGGAGCTGTGGATGGCCACATCACAGACTGAGGAGCACCCGTGCCAGCAGTTAAGTCTCAAATGAGAGCCTGCTGCCTGTGGTGGCAGAAAATGCTGCTTTCTTTGGGGTACTTTCACCTATTTGGCGCCTTATAAGCAACTTATCACAGCCAGGTATTTTGCCACATGAAGCTGTTAATGAATTATTTGGATATTACTTTCATACACTCAAAATTATGTGAAAGCTCTTGGTCTCCTCAAATTTTACACTCAAAACACTCCTCTGCAGCAGTTAATGAGATTTTTGTAAATTTGCAAAAAAAGAATTGCAAATGAGCTAATGTAAACATATACAGGACCAAAGCACTAGAAGGACTCTCAAATCCATACTCCAACTTGGGACGCATTTCTAATGCCCTAAACCATTTTCTGAAGATAGAAAGAGTCACAATATACTGCCTGGGTTTGGTGTATTTGGCTTATATGTACTTACAACTAAAATCTGACAGAACATTTAAAGTAATAAAAGCTGAAATTTTGTATTGAAAGTATTGGTTTTCAAGAGCTACTTAATCAGGTGTTTGAACCGTGCTTAAACACAAGAACTTTTTATCGTCATTTTATAGAAGGAACCTTTTGTCAGAAGCACAGATAAATGACAGAAAACATCTGAATATTTCCCACAGAAGAATCATGATATGCACTTTACAGTGCCATGTCATGGTGTGGAAGGCTGCATGTATCCTTCCCACATGAAAGGATTTAATGTACTGAGACCCATATAATGAATAAGGCTATGATGCTCATTGTTGGCCTATTTTGTCCCTATGGTGTCTTAAGGAGATTTGGTCTCACCACTTCTCTGGTTGGGAAGAGCTGCAGGAGTATAACGGAAGGTGCACCTCAGACCCTGCTCAGATCCCTGTTTCACTGCAGCAGCTGATGCAACATAGACTACCCAATAGATTAGTCCGTGCCTTTAGATTTCTGTGGGTTGTCAGGTAGCACTTGAGCTCCTGATGACTCCAATGTAGAGTGGCAGAATGTAGGTTTGTATCTCCTTTCATTTAGCTCGTTTTAGCAGAGCATATTTTTCAATATATACGTTTTAAAGCATAAATGATACTAATATTCTGCAGTATTAGAGATTTAACTTGATTGAGTTTAGACCTAAATGAATCTTATTTACAGTCCAATACTGTTATATAAATGTATTCATTCGAAATGTAAATTGTCTAATTAAATAAATCTAAATTTTATCAAAATTACATCAACTCTTAGCCACATGCTAGTACTTTTTGTAATGAAAAGAAAACAATTATTCAATGTTTGTGAGGACAAAAAGGATTATCAATGTTTTTTATAGGCAAATTCAAAAATTTTGCAAACAAAGTTAGCAGTCTTTCTTTCTCTCTCTGCAAAATTTTAAAATTAATCTTCCAGCAGAAAATAAACAATGACAAAGTTATCTGGAAGGATCAAGAGTAACAGAGTAATACATATTATAGGAGCAATACTCTCTATGGTTAGTTATCTCTTGGTGCAAAGTTTGACTATTGGGCTAACCTTTTAACCAAATTAAAGCAGCCAGAGTGTTGCCCTGTGTTACAGGGAATGTAACAAGGTTCCCTGAACCACTGCAACCTGAACTGAATCGTTGAGGCCAATGGAGCTTCTGTATGGTATGTGGTCTTTTTCTGTTGAGGAAAAAAGGGTCTTCCAAGCCAAAGAAATCCATTATCTGAAGCAAACCTTTTTTTGTTCTTACAAGCCGATGAGTTGGAACAGGTGCCCTCTCATTGAAAAATTCGTCAAAATTTTATGACTTATACTATACTTATGGTAGAAGAGGCTTTAAAAATGCAGATGTATGTGACAGATTGATGTGCACAGGCTTTCAGTCCAGAAATGCATATGTAGAAGATGAGTGTACTTAAACAGTTTTTGCCACAATCTGTCAAAAACACAGTCAGATGAGGACTTCCTTTTCTGGTCAGTGGACTGTGGTTAAGTGGACTGTGGCAATGATGCATCTCGACACACAAATGATTTTGTTGGACAGATGCTGTACAACCTCAGGCATCCAAGTTGGCTAAATAGTCTTTAGGTTTCAGGAGGGGAGATTTGGTAATTTTTTTAAGAGCTTAAACAAGAATTAAGGTAAATCCGTAAGGTCGAATGTTGTTTCCGTTGTAACGTATGTACTTCAAAGTAGGTCCTTATGAAGTATAGTCTTAGCAAGAAGACAATGAAAAAAATCTGGCAAGGAAAAGTCCCTTTGGCAAAAAATACACTCAGCTTGTGAAACAAATGGAACTCTGCAGTTGACTTTGGGGGCCTTAATATTCAGTAGCAGAGCCGAGTTTTCAGGCTGCATATGAAAATAATGCCCGGTTAAAATTAGATAAATTTACCTATTAAAAAAAAATAACTAGCCTTGCAAAATTGTCCTCTTCCACCATCCTAGCTGCATTTTTTTTTTTTTGGAAGTGAGGTAAAGAACTTTAGTATTTGTGTTACATCTGTAAGATTACATAGCCTTTTTTCGTGTGTTATGTATGGGCCAGTGGGTTTAGGTTTGTTTTTTTGGAAAGGCTTCTTCAATAAATGCATTTTTAAAAACTCACCTCAATTTATGTTTGTTTAACCAATTCATTATGCAGACTAAAAGCTCTATAAGTTACTGTCAGCAAATGTGTCTTTTAATTTCTGAAGACCTGCTGGTGTTTTGAAAAATCTTTTTTAAAAAACAGGATGACAGATTGGAACACTGAAGTTGCTGTTTTCATAAAAGCCTTTTAACTGGATGAGGAAATTGCTAAAATACTATAATTGCTTTTTAATCTATTTTTCAGTTAGCCTTCATACCTTAGTGGTAAAACAATTTTTTTTCCATGATAAGAAGTACTACTTTTCCACTCAAAATCTGCCAGAATATTGTGGAATCTGGCTGAGTTAACTGAAAATATGAGACCTCCCTTTTAGACGTACCAAACAAAAGAAATGTCTGTTTTATGGAGAAGTGAAAGGAAGAAGCTCGATATTTAATCTTATATATTGAATGCATTAGAATGATGAATGGAGTGGAAATAGAGACGCAACTAACTTTGACTAGTCCACACATCCATTTTACCATAAATTCATTGTTGACCCTTTTCTGCTGTCCATGTCAATGCTTTTATCCCTTGTCTGCAAGAATCAACCTGGCTTTTCTCTCTGACAAAACTCTAAACCTCAACTTTAAATATTACAAATAATTAAAGATCATTTAAATAAAAGCATAGAAAATTAAATACTAGTTTTGCATATAAAGTGGGCTTAATGTTCTAGGTGTGAGTCCAGATCACTCTCTTAGACTGTTAACTTTACATTCATATTTAACAAATGACATTATTCAGTTTCATGGGGTCACTGTGTCAAAATGTCTGTGTTAGAACTTTAATTTATTTCAAAGGTTCTTTGAGTGGGCAGATAGGAGTGGTGTGTTAGAATGATTTACCATCTCCAAATCCCCATGTGGATTTTAAGGCTTGGAACATAGTCTATGATGTAAATTTTAGAGTCTAGATGGATTCAGCTGCTCTGTCATGGCAGGCTGAATGAATAGGACTCGTATCCCAAATGTAGGAGGCTGACCCTCTTCTTAAATATTGGTGGTGCCTTTAATTCTCTGTCTTGATCAAAGTGACAATTTATCTACCACTCTGCTGTTAGCGTTAATAGAATATATGCAAGTGTGTTTGTGGCCAAATTTTGCTTTGTTAGCATGGCATCTTAGAAAGCTTATCAGACCAGCAATTATTTGCTATAGAGAAGAGATGCCAGTCTGTGTGTGTGATAATTGAGGAGTTGAGGGGAGGAAAAAGCTGTCTTCATTGGATCATAGGCTATTTTTTACTGCAAAATTTATTTTGCTGTGCTATAAATTAATTCTCACATATCAGTGATGATCTTTGCTATGGGACTGCTGACTTTGTACTCTAAGACAGTCAGGCACTGAGTGTAAATTTCACTGACGGACTAAAAGTGAAGAGGAAATGAGTGGGTAATGAGAGCAGAGCAGCCAGTTCTTTAATTGAATTAAAAGCTGGGTGACACCAATGCAGACACCTGTCCAATTACAGACAGGCCAAGGTGTTTACCATTGCTGTACAAGCGATTTGAAGATGACAGAAATCTTTCCGCCCACAGATTAACATAATGAAGGAGAACAGATTACAGTGGATGCTGGCCAAACAGATAGCTTGGCAGCTGAGAAAAAAGTAGTTTGCTGAAGTATGTAAATAAAATCTGTGCACTTGCTATTGCCTACCTATGCAGCACATCTGTTTCTTTGTTGAAAGAAAGCAGTACAAGAGTATATATGGAGGAAAAACAATAATTAGGAAATGAACAAATTATTTTTTAGGTTGGTGCCTTTGCTGAATATGTTTTTCAACATAAACCTCCTATTGCAAAAGGATTTGTTTGTGCTTTTTTGCTTTTTTTTTTGTTTTGTCTATTTTTTTCTGAATTCTCACTGCCCTTCGCAAACCCATCTATGCAATGTGTGCTCTATTGCACTACAGGTCCTTTACGTAAAACCTTTCTACTTTTTCAAAAGTAAACCAAACAGCTCAATCCAAACCTTCAACAGCTATGAGCGTCTTTCTGGATATGTACTACTTCAGTTCTCAGTGCCTGAAGCCATTTGTGACCCTCACAGAATGTCTTCCATCAGGAAGCACAAGGAGCATTAATTCACTGCTTCATAAGAAAATAGTGCTACAAGTGCTAAATGTACAAATAAAACTAAATTGCTTCCTAAAGCACAGCAGAGTGAATAGAGAGATGGCATATACACTATACCATGCTCCTTTTAACAGAGAACCTGCAAATGTCACAGAGGATTTGGTTTCTGCATGTGTTTATTTGCTGAAGATAGTTCCAATAGTACTTTTTATACTTTCCAGTGTTTAACCCTCTATGATCTGGAAATAAGTGCTTTGCCCCGTGTTATGCAAAAAAAGAATGGGGTTTTGATGAAATTTCTGAGCTGAAGCATTTATTATCAATTCCAATATTCCTGATTTACTGGATTAGTAATGTTTCAAAATATCATTGTTTTCTATTTTCTGATTTTTGAATGCTCTTAAAAATGTTTGCCTTCCATCACAGGATGATTACAACACATTTGTTTGGTTGATGGGTGACACAATGTTCTTTTTTCTTTCCTGTTGCATTTACGTCAGATAGTAAGATGGCAGTACAGCTTTCCACTGTTAACCATGGATTTGCAACATCCAAACTATAACCAGAGAATGGATTGTGATCACCTGGTTTTAGTTTAACCCTGATTACTGATTACTTCTGAGTGTCTCTGGGCGTCTCTGTCTATGTATGAGTAGAATTGGACCTGAGAGAAATCAAATAAAAAGATCATTGCAATGCTAACTTTTTTAAGTTTTTGGATCAATTACAAGAAAAGACACAAACATTACTACTTTGCGAAAGCTAATCTATTTTCTATGTGAACACACCTATTAGTGAACACAATATAAATATTCATGGACTTCGACTGTCCCACTCAGAAAAGAATGTATATATGCTGTAACTGCTAACTTCCAGCATCAATTTCTCCAGGCCCTTTTTATGAGTATAAAGGGCCTATGTGGAAAGAAAAGACATTTTTTTTATGAAACCCAAAGTTATGTTGCATTCAATGTAGTAACTCAATGAAGAGTAATAGTAAGGATGAATTTCTTCTACCTGTTTGTGTACATGTAATCCTGATGGGGGTTGCAGTCTCATTGTACTGTGGGAAGTTTGGCCAAGAATTATGGTTCACTGAGGTACTGTTGTTTTTGAAACTGCTTTACAAAATCTCAGTGTCAGACAGTTCTGAAAAAACATAGTTTGCCATATATATTTTTTTGATAAAACACTGCATTGATTTTACTAAAAGCTGTGAGAGTCAAGGTTGAGAACATGGTTTGAAATAAAACTTGACATGAATTGGCCTTATTTGATTACTACTGCATTTTCATTCCATATTACTTTATTGTCAGACTTACTTTGAAATGAGAAGTGCTGATGTTTCCGAACATGACAGTCATTCCACATAGTCCTTCTGTATATTGCAGTTCAAAATATTGTGTAACTTCCTGAAGGGGTAAGCAGTGATTTACAGATCTTTTTTTCTTGTAAACACTTGGGTACTGTATCACCTGAATTATGTCACTCTAGTAGTATAGCAAATGTATGGTCTGTATGCTGCCACTGAAGTAATGGAACACAAGTGTGATGTTTTATACAAAAAAGAGATTTCAGTTTATTGGATCAATAGGAGCAATATTGGAGGGAAAGCATTAAAAAAAATGAGCGCAGTGAACATTCTTTGGAAAAACAAAATGAATAACTGAATAAATTTTGTGAGGCAGGGACTAAGAACAGAACCCCTTATTGTCATTGTTAGATTAAAATATACACCTCAGTCTTGAACAAGTATCTGCTGCGGTGAGTATAACTATAGAAACTTAGAGTGCATTGTTAGTATTAAGAACAGAATAAAATGCCATTTGCTCTTCATTTACTTTGTAAAATTTAAGTTATGGCATAATAGGGATGAAACCTTCAAATCAACTTACTTCTCCACCTGTAACAGTGGAAGCCTGTAACAGAAAACCTTAATTTTTTTACCGATGCATGTGTATGTAGGTAATCAGTCTGTAAACTGTACTTGTGTAACACCTTGCTTTCTTCTGTTGCAGGCGTATTGACAGGCTTGCATCCCTTCACAAACTATGCTTTAACCCTAACTGCTTGCACTTTGGCTGGCTGTACTGAGAGCTTGCATGCATTGAACATCTCCACTCCGCAAGAAGGTAAAGTAATTTCAAAGGTCTTGACTTCCACATTTCAGTCATGAATAATAAAACAGGAGAAGAGCTAAATGCTGCAAAGCCATTTGCTGGAAAACCCCAACCTAATTTGATGACAGAGTGCATTGCCAGACCATAATTGCTCCATTTTTTGGGGGGGTGCGAAAATGAATCAAACTCCATACCCTTTAATGACATGCATCTTTAATAGCTGTAATGCAGATTAATGGGCTTTTTAATTGCTGTTACATTGTTCATGCAAGAGCCTTGTCATTAATATGAAGCATCTGAAAGATTAATGAAAGCTTCCTCATTTTACTATGGCTCAGAAGTAAATCTAGAGACAGTCTGACTAAAAAGAATTGATTGTATGGCACAGTATGAAATTGAGAATCAAACGGTTGATTTCCATGGTTTCTTTTAACTGCTAAACACCAGCAATAGGCAACAATTATTTCAGTGTGATGAAACCTCCAGATGCCGATTGAGTTATTTATTAATCACTGTTCAGATTTCCCTTTTTTTTCCTGAACTCCTTTCCATGTTGTTATGCTCAAACTTAAAGGTTGTGAGTGTAAATTAATGTTTTCTCTGCTTACACTAAAAACTATAGCAGGAAGAAGAGAAAATACAGTACAATTCTGGCTTTACAGATTAGGCTGATAAGTAATACACATCAGTTACTGGAGCAAATGCTCCCAAAATATCTGTGATGCATCTAACTCCTTTCCCAATTAAACATAAAGTCCATCTCTCCTGGTTCTGTCATCCTAAAGCAATGTTAATCCAGTTAAAATCATCTGTTATTCCAAACTTACATCAGTAGAATAATGAAGACTTTGACATGTATTTATAGGATAGTAGTTAATCTTCCATGATGTGGAGTAGTTTTCAAAATTCCCACCCTCCCACAGTTCTTTGTTTTATCTTCTCATGTAAACTAGGTAGTAATACAGTACCAGTAAAACAAATAAAATTTTAGCTTGAAGTTATGTGAATTACAACTGTAATAATTAAAAGAAAATGCTGGAGTGTTGAACTGCTGCCAAAGCAGATAGTCATGCAAGGCGTTGCCCTGATGAGGACAGTCCAGGTGATAACAGCCTAACATTGCTGGAACAACATTTTGTTGTGAACATATTAGCAACTTCCAGCAACACCAATCAAACCAAACCCCAGTTATCACCTCCTCGAAGTTCTAAATAAACTGACTGAGTTTGTCTGGTGGCATTATCCATGAACGGTTGTAGCCTCCAAAAGCCAGATAGTTAATGGACCCTATGAAATAGACATGAAATACAGTATTGTATCTTTTCTTCCGATGTAATATGGTAATTAAAAAATAACTTGTTTATGTCTTCTTTTCTCAATTAATCGAGTAAAACGGGAATTTTTACATGTGTTTGAGGAAAACAATTGCTTTCAGATATGATATCATATTGGGAAGGTTTAGGCAAGAACACTTCCCAAAGATCAAATAAAGCCATGGGAACATGTGTTTTATCCCTCAGAAGAACTGAACAAAAAGTCAGTGTGTGGAGTTTCTATTTCTGGACGCTTGTGTTGCATGCTTTTAGTAACAATAAATTTATACAGAAGACAGACACCATATCACACCCTCCAGCTATCCCTGTTTCCCTATTGAAACATTCATTACTTTATATTGTTTTCACATTGCCAGCCACTGCTAGTTATTGTTTTAAATTGATAGCAGAGAGCTTGTAAATTACAAGATATCCCTCCCAGACTAAGGCCCGAGTTCTGCTCCCCTTGCGATATTCAGTGGGACTGCTTGTGCATCTAGTATATAACTTATTGGAACGATGAGAGAACTTTGCTTTTAAATTATTATCCGTGTCTAACTTCCAGAATATTATATACATAAAATCTATGCTAAACAAACATTACTGAGTGTTTTGAATTATGAAAAGCCTGAAATAAGCAGTTTTGCCTAAGAATACAGCATCTGCATTTGTGATTAGTAAGAATGAAATCTAGTTAGGAATAAAAAGCAAGTGGGAGGAGAAAACAATTCGTATTTTAAAAAGGACTGCACTAGAATCATGTGTCCCTTCCCTTTCTCATTGTTATCAAGCTGGAAAGATAAAGTTATATGTGCATAATTATTATCCTAAAAAGCAAAGAGCATATCCTTGTCTTTCACAGAAGTTTCTGTTTGAGTAGGAAACTTCTCATGTAATAGGAAAGTTCTCAAAATGCTGATATCCTGAAAACAGAAAGTTTCTTCTCAAATTTCAATTTTACAAAAAATCATTCTGGTAGTAGCTGTTCACTGAAATAGTTTAGTATTTGGAAATATGATACAATACGATATAATATAATACAATATGTTTTTCACCAGCCCCTGAAGATGTGCAATCACCCACAGCAGTGTCTTATCCCACATTCCTGGCGATGAGTTGGAGTCCACCCAAAACACCAAATGGTATTATTACACAATATACTTTATATATGAATGGAGTACCAATTTATTTTGGAAATGGAACTAAATACGTTGTAAAAGGTGAGTTCTCTTCTAGGTAGCATGTCAGATGTGTTCTCATTGTTGCTATTAATAATTATATGACTGAGCCATTATTATTTCAGAGGAAAATAAAAATCATTTTTAAATAGGCTGAATGCACTTTAAACCCTGATGTGTTCCATTTTTAAAAGAATCCTTCATAGAACTCTCTGTTGGCACTTTCAGAAATTAATGTCGCTGTGGTGTAGCTAAATCTTGTGCTGTGTAGTCCTCTTTCATGGCATCTCAGTCATCTTTTTAATGGCTTTATAACTTTTTCGTCTCATACAGTCTAGCTCTCAAAACAAGTAAATCGTAAGCTGTTGAAGATGAGATATTTTGTATAGTTTAAATAGTTTTCCCTGCTGTCTTCCTTAAATCTTCTTAAATGGGCAGACACTGTGTTGCTTTCCTGAGTAGCCTGTATTTAGTTCATTCATTTAAAGTGTAAACTAATAATCTGTTTTCTTCTGATAACAGTTACACAATGTGTCAATAATGAATTTGTATCAGTACTCTTAGTCATTTTGCTTCTATGTAATAGTTTGTTCTTTGGCAGTACAGTGAAGCATGGTAATCTGACTTCCTGTTTTAATGTTATTGGTGCAGTTTAATTAAGTATCCAAGTTATTTCTTCAGACATTATTCAAACAACAACAGCAACAAAAAAAGAAAATATTGAGCTAGAATTGTCATAGCCAGCATAAACATGACTCTGGACCAATTAGACTTTGTATATAGTAGTAGTTAAAAGTAAAAATCATAAAATCGATAGGCTGGAAGAGTCCTTTGAGATCATTGAGTCCAACCATACCTGTCTACTACTAAATCATATCCCTAAGTACTTTGCCTACCCATCTTTTAAATAGCTGTAGGGATGGGGACACAACCACCTCCTTGGGCAGCCTCTGCCAGTGCCTGATAACACTTTCAGTGAAGAAATTTTTCCTAATGTCTAATCTGAACCTCCCCTGGGGTAACTTGAAGCCATTCCCTCTCATCCTGTCACCTGTCATTTTGGAGAAGAGACCAACACCACCTCGCTACAAGCTCCTTTCAGGTAGTTGAAGACATTGATAAAACAGTGTCTAGCCTTTTTTCTAGGCTAGACAACCCCACTTCCCTCGGCCACTCTTCATAAGACTTATTCTCCAGCCCCCTCAATAGCTTCTTTTCTCTGGACAGTCTCCAGCAGTTAGATGTCTTTCTTGTAGTGAGAAGCCCAAAACTGAAGGCAGCATTTGAGGTGCAGCCTCACCAATGCCAAGTACAGGGGCAGAATCACTGCCCTGGTCCTGCTGGCCATGCTGTTTCTGATACAAGCCATCTTGGCCATCTTGGCAGTTGGGCACACTGCTGGCTCATGTTCTTTTGGCTGTCAACCAACACCTCCAGGTCCTTCTCTGCCAGTCGGCTTTCCAGCCACATTTCCCAAGCCTGTAGTGCTGCTTGGGGTTGTTGTGTCCCAAGTGCATGACTCTGCACTTCGCTTTGTTAAACCCCATACTGCTGGTCTCAGCCCACTGGTCCAGCACGTTCAGACCCCGTTGAAGAGCCTCCCTACCCTCAAGCAGTTCAACACTTCCTTGCAGCTTAGCATCATCCACAAACTTACTAAGGGTACGTTCAGTCCTCTCATCCAGGTCATTGATAAAGATATTGAACAGAACTGGACTGAGCACTGGGCCCTGGGGACAGCACTTGTAACCAGACTCCAAATGGATTTAAGCTCCATTTACCACGATTCTTTGGGCCCGGTCATCCAGCCAGTTTTTTACCCAGCAGAGGATGCACCTGTCCAGGCCCGTGGCAGCCAGTTTCTCAAGCAGAATGCTGTGAGAAAAGTGTCAAAGGCTTTAATAAAGTCCAGGTACCCTCTATCTACAGCCTTTCCCTCACCTATTAAGCAGGTCCCTTTGTCATACATGGCGATCAGGTTAGTTTGGAAGGACCTGCCTTTCGTAAACCCATGCTGACTGGACCTTATCACCTGGTTGTCTTGTATGTGTGGTGTGACAGCACTGAAAACGATCTGCCCCATGACCTCCCCTGGCACTGAGGTCAGACTGACAGGCCGGTAGTTCCCTGGTGCTCCCTCCAGTCCTTCTTGTAAATGGGCATAACTTTTGCCAATCTCCAGTCAACTAATACTTCCCCGGTCAGCCAGGACTGCTGGTAGATGATGGAAAAGGTTTTGGTGAGCACCTCTACCAGCTCCCTTAATACCTTCATCTGCATCCCTTCCAGCCCCCACCACAGACTTGTGAATGTCTAACGGGCTTCATTTCATGAAAGCGTTTCATATTGGACAACTCAGGGAAAAAGAGTACCAAGACCCTACTTTCTTTTTAATGTAAGGCCTTGAAATTCAAAGCCATTTCTGCTTCTTGCGTTAGTATAAAACATATTTAAAAATTCATATAGTTCAAATTTCTTTGCCTTGCACAGGCCATAAGCTGCTGGTGTGGTGGGTCAGTTTTGACACTGAAAAATGAATTCAGTTAGAGAACCTCCTGAAGGCTGTTGATGATCGCTGTAATAAATAGTGCACACTTTAAGTCAAACTTTTTCATTCTGTATTCAAAGGTAATGGATTTTTTGTAACCATAGTAACCTTAGTGTATTTCTGGATAAATACATGATGTATATACATTCTGGTTTTATTTTTGAATATAAACTACCATATTATGTATTACTAATAATTTGAAAAATAGGGTATAGGTTAGCATAATGACAGCTCAAACTAGTGTGCATTTTTCTTCTGCAAAAAAATAAATATTTATAAAAAGTATAGGTTCAATTAATTTTCCCCCATCCCCCCAGTTTTCTTGTATTCTTGTAGTGCCATTTATCTTTTTTGCAAGATCTCCATTAATCTCTTATTGCCATGCTATAACACACTATTCTTAAGAATTTTGAACTGCAAATAGTTGTGCTTCCAATCTTATTAAAATAATTACTATAAGTTCATCACAGATGATGTTCATCTGCAATCTGGTTATACATTGATGAGCAATGTAAAATGGTTAAGGAAGTGTTCACCATAATATATTTTGTCTGCTTGGTCTTAGATTCATGTCTGTATTCTGACTTATAGCTGAAATTAATGCTTATTGATAGAAATGATGGTCAAGTAACTTCAGTAATTTTTCTTCAAAAACATAGAAAAACATAAAATTAGAAAGAATCAGGACTTGCTTCCTCATGTGCTACCTCTAAATCTTGAATGATACATCAGAATACATTCACCTAAAGTAGTCTAAGGAAAAGCAATCTGGCTCAAAAACTTCCTTGAGGCACTCTTGTTGCTTTTATTTAGAAATTATTTGTTTCGTTTTTCTATAAATTTTGATAATTTTGGTCCTATTGAGAATTTCATAACTTTGATTTCAATTAATTTTTAGGCAGACACAAGAGTACAGAGAATCTTGCTTATTCAAAAGAGGCAGCTAGTGAGTCAGATTGTCTTGCTCTGTGTGGTATAGCACAAGAGCCTCTCTTGCCCACCATTCTGAACATGGCACAGAGATCACTCTATATACTTTGGATCCATTTTCTCTAGCCATCAGCTTCTTACTCTGCTTGAAGGGGAAGAGAAGTTGTGAGCCAGCAGGCTGGGATTTGTCTCACTAGAAATCCCAGTCATTCTGAATCAGTTTTATTCGAGATCTTGCTTAGATCTGCATATAATTTTCATTTGACCCGGTTTTGCTTCCTTTCAGAGCACAAGATTTTCTTATTTGTAGGCTAGAGGTAAAAATGGTATTTTGTAATTGTTGCCTTTTTTTTTTTTCTATTCTTTGACAGTTATGGTTTTAGGGTGGAAAGTTGCAGCTTTTGACTTTCCAGTGTTACATGTATCTCTTTTCCTAACTCTTTGACTTCTCCTATATTATTATCCATTTCCTTTCAGCATTTATGCTAGAGATGTTGGTGACTTATTGCCTCAATGTATGTTATTGACTCTAAATAGAGAGGCAAAATTCATTCTCTGACATGTTTCCTATTGATTCACCAAAACTATTTTCCTAATTTAATGACTATATAACTGAGTTCCTGACCAGCAGTCTATACCAGAGAGTCTCATATTCTCTCCGTGATTTCTTTAAGTGCTGTATGTATTTAAATTTTTTTTAGAAAAACTTTCTTTTTAGGAAGGCGTCAATTCTTAGACAGATACACTGACTCTCACTTCAGCCCATGGAAAGTGCAATCACTTTAGGCCTATACTAATTAGTCCATAACTTGACGAAGAATGTGTGTTCTCAACACCATAACTGCAAATACATTGTTAACTTAGTTTCTGATCCTGACGGCTGTCAAGGTCTTGAAGTACCCACTGATTTTCATGTAAATTCAAGTGTTTGTTTCCTCTAGGGTACACTTACCATATTGAGAAGGGGATCCCTTAGGCATCCGTTGTCCATTAATGCCTTTAAATATTTTCCCTATATTGATGAATTTGGTTTCTCTGTTATGAGTAATTTAGCACTGCAATGAAGCCAACTCCCTGTACTGCAACACTTTTCTTAACTGTCTGTGATTTCCCACCTTTATGCATTTGCCTTGCATGGCATTGCTTCCTCGTGTAATTTAGGTGTTGTTTCACATCATGAATTCCAGTGAAAACTAAATGTCTCCAATGGGTAGGGCTAAGCCAAGAGGGCATGCTCAGTCTAGGATCCCCAGATGGAATTTAGGCTGCATGAATCTAGGCCTTTTGGTTTCTCTATGTGAGAATGCAGAAGCTCCTGTAACCAAGACCAACAGCTGCAGCTTAGAAAAACAATTGCAATAGGATTCTGCTCTCCAAAACTGCACTGTTGTGTAGAGAAAACTAGCAGCTGTGAGGACATGGAAAAGCTTGTACAGTTATCTTCAAAACTCTTCACATATACACACGAATCTTACAAAGACTTTTGATTTCAGGAAAATCTGAGTTGTTTTTTCCTATGGAGAGGAAAATAAGCTTCTCTCACCCATCCAAACACTCATAGGCAAAACTGAATCTTCTACTTTGAAACGTGGAGATTTCTTAATGTAGATTTCTTCATGTATTTTTTTTTTCATATTTTTAAATTTAGGCAAGGTATGAATTCCTTTTTTCTCTCCTCTTTAAATTAGTCTTGAAAATTTCCATCTGGCTTAGATGAAAGAGAAAACAGAGTGAGTTTTATACTGAAAAGTATCAGACTGCAGTGGTCTGAGCTATCACCAGCAGGAAGGTGGTCTAATAAATGCAGAACAGAGTAGTATAAACAAAGAAAGCAATGATCAGATGTGACCCAAGTGACACATTTTGTTTTGGTGGAAACCTTATTGTTGTGAAGAAACTTCAGAAAAAGAGTTAGAGTAAAATATTCCTCTATTCTTAAATGCTGAGCATTTGATGGACTATGGAAAGATGTGTATTACGTAACATGTTAACAAAGGGAAATAACTTTGTAGACATCTTTAGAAAACAAAAAACATATAAAATTCTCTTTGCACTGAGCTTGGCCTTGAGGATGTACATCTGCATTTTCTGCAGCACTAGGTATTTGACAATGTTAACAAATTGCGTTCATATCATTTTCCTAGCAGAATCTAATGGTTCTCATCATGAATCTTTAAAAGGAAGATATTCTTATTAAGACTCAGCCATATGAAACTTATTTTTCTCTGCCAAGCTGAAAGAAATATTTCCAGATTTTTAGGAAAGAAATCCTGTCAACTATGTTATAAGGGAAGATCCTCAACTGAGTTAAGTGAGTATAGAGTTATACTAAATTACATACCCAAGATTCTGAAAAACTGTCTGCTTTGTACCAGATTTCTGGGCAACATATTAAGGTGAGCCTTGGAAAACGAGAAAAAGAGCTATCTTCACAATTATATCGAAGAGTCTGAACTAAGCTTTTGCTCACTCAAATTATTTGACCTGAGTGTGGAAAGGCTGATCCTACAGAACCAGGGCAGAATGGGAGCTTTGTTTTTCTGTGAGGAAGAGGCACATGTTTGATATCTGTGCAAACAGGGCTTAGTATATCTGCACTTCAAATAGGAGCACCTCAAATTAGTACCTGTGTTTTTTCCTATGTTGCGCTACACCAGTGGTGATTACAGTACACACTATGCACAATCATTACGTTTCAGTGAAAAATTGGCTAAGTTTTTTTGTCCTATTTATCTCTATGACTAATACTACTTGTTTTAAATTTTAGAGCATGATAATAAAAGCAAAATCCATCATAATATCAATATTGTACTAATTGCCAAGTGAAACAATTTGAACAAAAAAATCCACAGAACTGTATATAGAGGATAATTGAAGTAAGATGTATCATTGCAAGAAGCTGAGTCACTGAGAAGAACATACTTATTATGTTAGGTTTAAGTTGTAGTTCTCATGATAATTTTTCACATAGTTTTTAGCTATATCCATATTTAAAGCCTCTAATTTCCATCCCTTAGGATTTGAGTTCCTTTGTTTTAGGTCCTGCTCAAAGATGATAGGCAGCTTTTGCCTTAAAGGGCAAACAGAAAAATTCTGTAGTCCTCTGGTATGAGTTTATTTCCCAGCTTCCAGGTTGTGGTGATATACATATAAATACCAATTGAATCTAGTCTGTTCTTTCACTAGAGTGTTTTGAAAACAGCTGTTTGCTATCCAAGACGTTAGTGCGAGATTTATGTATAACTCTAAGTGTCACAATTCCTCTTTTTTTTTTTTCTGAAGCAGATACTTTTAACATTTTTTGTGATCAATGAAAAGTTAGTCTTCACCTCTTTGCAGTTAGAATTGGTTATCTGAAATATCTTGCATGTGACCAATGAGATGCGCCCTCATGCCTCTTATTTATTTTAGGGTCTTGCAATACCACGCTACCATTCCAGACCCACCTCTTGTGTTTGGTTTAGCAACATATCCAACTACTAAGGCGTATAGGAAGTAATGTGTTTTCCAGGATGATATATGTAAAGACTGCCTGTTGCTTCAGGCTTTATTCTGGCCTGAGTATTCAAGTAAACATATATTGGTGCACCTGGCACTAGAGGGCAGAGTGCATCAGTCTTACAGGAGAAGTTGCTTTCTTCTAAAAGTTGTGGGCATATAAAAAAGCAATTTGATACACCTGAACTGGCAACACTGACATTGCCAGTGACCGGTGTTATCGTAATTAATTCCACAGACCCAGAATGCAGATTCAGCAGGCACAAAACCAAAGGGCAAATGGGCTGTCTGAGCCTGGCATTCCTGTGTTTCAGCTTCAGATAGAAAGATCTGGTACACTCATTGGACTTAATCATACAGATCAGGGGAATTTAGAAGGAAGGGGGGTGGGTAAGGGTGAAAGCATTATGTTTATTTGTAGCAGTTCTGTTGTATCATTTTCTATTGCAGTGCATTAGTGCAGTGTTAAATAAAATCTGCTTATTTAAAATCCTTTTAAATAGTGTTTAAATATTTCCTGCTGATACAATCTGCTAAAGTAGTTATCCTTGCTGCAGATTTCAGTTAACCTTGTCGCAGATATTAAGCCTGAAGCTACACAGACTTTTAGGGACCTTGATTATAGAGCAAAACCTAATGGTGTCATTATAAAACCACAGCTGGACAAGCTTCTGGAGTCCTTGTCCTTTGATCAGATTTGGGCGACACGGCAAGCCAGGAGAGAACTCATGCTAACCCTGCTGGAATTGCTGAACTCTTAGGTTGCTTGAGCTTTCTAAAAATTAAAATGCAGTGCAAATTATAGAATAAGAGTGATTGGTACCTCCCAATCTTCTCTATATATCAATGCAAACTGGAGCAAATAGCTTCTCCAGAGCTGATAGCTGTAGGACAGGGAGTGTCCCTTTTTATTCCTTTCCTTTCTTCCAGTACAGGAAATATTTTGTCTCTGAGCTCTGTTTTTTAGACAAAGAGATGAAGAAGATTGATTTCCAGGCTTGTCTAAATTCCTTGACAAGTTTTAAAAACAATAAAAAAATGTAAAAATCCCTGATTATTTTGTTCTGTGGTCTTCAGAATTAGATGTCAGACCAATATAGGCTTCTAGTTCTTTATTGTCTCTTTCACAGATATCTAGATTGGTCAGCAGACTTAAAGATGCTGAGATCTCTTAAAAAGACAGTATGTACTAAGCAGGACAGATTTAAATCAAGAGTTCATTAAGTTCAATTTGTGCAATTTAAATACAACTTTTTTCATTTCTCTCCCCCTGTTCCTGCAAGCAGCAGAACTTACTGACCACAAAATATTTTGGTGGGGGTGTCATGTGGATTTGCAAGTATCTCCAAGACATCCCCACTGCAGTTAGACAGCAGCAAATTCTTATTTCGCCACTTTCTATGATCACTTTGTAGTAATGTTGCCTGTGTGAACCTCTCTTGGCCAAACTGACCCTACCTTGTGCATCTCTTCCACCTTACTCTGGGACTTCTGAAGGATGTTCCTCTGCGTTTTGTCTTTTGTCAGTGAGGGCATCATATAGAGCCCTATCAAGTAATATCTCTTCTCTTTATGAGCAGTTGCCAGGTGGTGACCACTGTTTGCTGTTAAACTTTTAGAGGTCTCCTTAGATTTGTAAGAATTAGAATATGCTTTCTTGGCCATATTGTGCTTGTAGCCTGAAATACTTTTTGTGGGATCTTGTTTTCAGTAGATTTGCTGGAAACTAGTGAGGCGAAGTGGTGGGTTCTGTTCTGGTTTTAATTTTGCTGATAAAACAGGCACATGAGTTTATATTTTAACTCAAGATTTCATTCAATCAAACTTTTGTTAAGTGCTTTAGAACACCTGAAACACTGTGCAATGTTTTCTGTTCAACTTAAAAATCATTTGTTTATAGATAGAGAAAAGCATCTTGCCATCCTGCGAGATTTGTTTTGCTGGGATCGCTTTGAAATGCCTGATAAATGATCTGTTCTTAGTTTCAGGTAATGCTGGACTCAAGTAAATAAAGGTATGATGCCTCTTGCACAAATGTACTAAGGCAAATCCTGCTGTTTCTGTTTGAATATCTTGATATCTATTCATAAACATGTACCTCACTTATCTCTAATTTAACAGGCTTGGAAAAAGTTGGGCAGCCTTCTTCATATTGCAAGCTGCAAATGCTTCTCTCTGAGATTTTTCTTATGCCCTGGAAACCACACTCCTATTTAGCCTTACTCATTTAGGACTATTCGGTTTCTTGAACTGCCAAGCACATGATGTATATTTAATTTAAGATAGATACTTTCTTCCACGCTGCTATTACAAATTGTGTTGGTTTATCAGCTGTGATAATGATTCTGAACGTGTAGTACATTCATTCCTCTTTGGCTTGCACTAGATGCAGAACCTTCTCTCTACATCTGATGTCCCAACCTTCCTTTAACACTAGTGGCATATTAAGAAATGGTAACAATGTACAGGCAGGTAACACCACAATAATACTTCTGGAGGTTCTCCTTTTCCTTGGTTTTACTAAACGTGTCATCACGAGAGTGTTGAGTCATTAAACATTACTTAAACATTCTCGGCATATTATTTACTGATCAAAACCAGAAAGCTATAATGAGATAGTTCTATGAAAAAGGGAATCTTTGATGTTTGCATATGTTTCAATAAACCCGATTAACTTCCTTTTAACTTGCCTTTCTAAAATGTTCCACCAATTAATATATTTTTCTGTTACTGCAAGTCCATATGTTCCTGAGTATTATTCATCTTTCACAAGTCTTGTCTTGTGTGTAAACAACAGAAGCCTGACTATCTCAAGGCCATGAATAGTTGCTTATAAGTTTGATTTTAAAAATATTTGATGGTTTGTGTGATTGGAAGAGAATTCTTGCATTTTCAAAATCTGTTTCTCTGTCCTCCTAGGTTATGTGAAAACACATGAAAGACATGAATCTTGTCATAAAAAGCATGAAAGATATTCTAGGATACTTTGTTTTCTGTTATATCACTGCCAGGAATCTAACCAAAGTTTCTGTGCTGATCGCCTAAATTGTTTACATAAAGCTTTAGTCAGTACTGAACTCCATCATGCTTTTCACTAGTGTTCCATGAAATACTGTATTTTTATGACAATCTTCTGATTGAAGCATTTTACGTAAGTTGTAGTTGGGCTTTGAAAGCTGCTAAAGCTTTCTCTTTTTAATTCCTTTCCATGTTTTTTATTGTATAAATAGAGTGACAAACTAAAGTGACATGTTACAGGGAAATTAGCTAGTGCATGGGGAAAAATATTTCTGTGAACATAAAATTAAAAATGTAAAAGGAATGTCAGGTTAGTGTACCTTAATTAAGGTTTAGACTCACGGTCTTAAGATGAACGGAAAGGTGGATGATAAACATTGTTTCTGTGGTGGCTGCTTTGCTTGTACCATGTTCCCTTGTTACAGAGGCATATATAAGTCACATGCATATGTTGGTTTCCTTTTCTACGTGCTTAGGTGTGTTTATGACTATATGTAAATAGGCATCTGGGTTTCTAATTTAAGAATGGTGCTATTCAGTCATTTTGTTGAGGAGTGGCACTGCGCAAGGTCTGCACATGTAAGAAAATAATTGATCAGATGGGAAAGAGTGAATTTTTACACTGGTGATAATATACTGCCTGTATCTGGAAATATATCATTAGCAATTTCTGATTCTAATCTTTTCTTTAATTAATTCAATATGTTTCTGTGTTCTGTCTGTGAGCATATGTGGGTTCCTACAAAAAAGTTGCATAAATGTATTAAATTTTATATAAATACCTTGGGGGACACAGTATTTTTTATTTTAAAATTTTTCTAATTGGTATAAATTAGAGTTGGAATCAGTTCTGATTAGATAATAGGGGCAGCTAAACCAGGTCCGCCAACAGCTGAAAGCTTTCCTGTTAGGACAGAGGGTGCATAGCTTTGCATCCGCTTTGTTAGTCATTGGAAAAGATTATTCAGAGCTGACTAGAGAATGTGGCTTATTAAAACTTCTGGGTTCTCATTGCTTACCTGTTCAGGATCATTGGCTGGACTGAGCGAGTTCATACAAACTATGTGTAAGTGGTGAAAACTGCCATAGTCTGTTCTAGGAGAAATGTAGAAAGTGAAGGAAATTACCAAGAGTGAAAAGTAGGCTGTGTTGGTACAGTATGTCAAGAGCTTTCCTTTGAAAGACGAATTTCATAGTGACATCACCTAATTTTAGTAGTGTTGGTAATTTGCTTTCTGATCAAGGAACAATAATTTAATCCAATTGACAAGATTGTTCACATGTTCTCACGAGCTCGCATGCTAACCTTTTCATCAGCTCAAGGATAAGAATGATATCAACATAACTATGGATCCTTATGCTATTCCTAAAAGTTAAGGAAAAAGTGTTATTTGCATTTCAACTAATGTTTTTTAAACTTTTGAGACATGGCTCTTGATATTTAATATAATACCATTGTTGTGATGTTGCATAACAATTTTTAAGCTGTTAAATTGTACTGGGAATTAAAATAAATGCATAATTAAAGTCTTTCTCATAAGTGTACATGCAGAGATAAAGTACATGGAAAGCTAGACAAGGAAATCTTGAAGTGAGATACACAGATGAAATCAAAAGAGTAAATAAAGAAATAACCAGACCAGACAAATAGACATGTAAATAGAGGTGTTACCAGACATAGAGGTGTAAATCTTAGCTTGAGTATGAAAAGAAGTAGCATGGGAGAGATTAAGGCAGAATAAACAAATGATAGTTAGAACTAGAACACAATTTAAAATTTTGGCACACAGAGCAAAGGAAAATCTGGGGAACTAAATATGCTAAATTGAAGACAGTTGAGATAAATTACCAGATGACTTCTACCAAAGAGCTTGTCCCTAATGTTGCTTCTTTAGGGGGTACATTAACCAACACTGTAGTGCTCCAGCAGAAGAATGAAAAAACATTAAAGCAAGTAGGCTAAAATAATTCCTCGTTCCTACATCTTTTGATCTGGTAATAGAGTAGTGCTTCTTAGAGGTAGAACTGCTATAAGAGAAAGATTCATGCTTTCCAAAATCTGTCACCTTCTTATGCTATCAGATAAATTGTGGTCACAGCAGGTATTGGTTTACAGGCTTCAGCAGAAAAGCAGTAGGGGTTTAGTCTGTTCCTCCAGGAGATTCCGCTAAAGGAACAGTACATCACATTAACTATGAAGTGTAAGGAAGTTTTAGGTGCAAGTTCTGCATTGTCTTCATGAGTTAGGTAGAGGATGTCAGTTTACTCTGGGGCCTTCTGAAAGCACTGTCCTTTAACATCTGCATCTTACAGTCTTGTCCTTGTTTTATGTTATAAAACTGTAACATAAAGAAGTTAACGTTCCCAACAATGACTGCTAACATATAGTGTCTGTTGCTTTTCTGCAAGAAAGAAAAAGTAGTGGTTATAGTATCTAACCAGTCTAGCTGGGGGGAAAATAAAAGAATTGTGGAACAGTGGGACCGAAAAATATACTGTGTTCTACACACATGAAATTGGAGAGGGAGAGAGGGCTGGGGTGAAATACTAAAGCCTCTTAAGGGTTTGCCACTTGTGAATTATGCATCTCACTTTCACTAGCAGGCGTAAATGCATAATTCTAATCTGTTCTTATTACTTATTTATAACATGCAGTAGAATGTAAATTCTATGCCGCCTTTGTACAAGCTTAACATGCCAGTTAAGGTATGCAGATATTTCAGGGATCATACATAGGCAACTTTCTTGGTATAGTACACTTGCCAATTAAAGGGCATAAACTTCAAACAATAAATTAAACTATCTCTCCCTCCCCATTTACAGGAGCAATACAGATAGGATGTAAGAAATAAGGGAGAGGATCAACAGATAATAAGCAGAGCATTCATCTTGAAATAAACTACTCTGCATTATTATTATTTATGATAGTTACTGTTATTAATAAAGTACGTGTGGCACAGAGAAAAAGCCTGCAACAACCACTGAATTTATGAGGCTGGGGACAGATGCATGCTCTTTCTTTTATATCACTGGCACTGATCGATTTGTATTTTTCCCTGATGATGCTTTATGCCATTATAACTGTTTGGTGGCTCCTTACTATTGAGTTATGGTTGCAAAACACTTCACAAACAAGAACAAGCCTCTGAACGTTATATCCTAATCTGCACATCCTATAGATACACCATAATACAGACTAGCTGAGTGCACCACCTGTGATCTCTGTACCCACAAACATGATTTATTCCAGTAATCCTGGTTTAATGCATCACATCAGATTGTGGCAGTTAAGTTATCTGATGACTTTACTAACACTACATGACATAACTGGGTAGTGCAACACATCAGGTGGAAAGAAACTTTGGGCTTTTCAGGGTTTTGGTTTTTTTGAGGAATGTGTGTGTGTTTGAAAATAAATATAAAACAAGTACGCTTAAAAAAACCAAAAGGGGATGGCAGAAAAGAAAGCCCTGTAATTTTCCTCAACCACATGTTGACCATATTAATGGCTCAACAGCTGGGTCTGATTGTTCCAGTAAGAACAGAGGAGAGCAGATAGAAGTACACTGTATTTTACTATGCTGCTAATTCTGTGGCCAGACGAAAAGTAGCTCAGCTTTTGTAGTCTTATAACACTGAATTTGCTATAAACTGGCTTGTTTAAGAGCAGTGCTCGGAAGCTTAGTCCTCCCCCTATCTTTGTTCCAGCACTACAGTAGTGTTTTAGTAAAACCTTCTATTGTCCGACTATAATTCAGATATACATTGCTGGTTTGGTCCTGGGAAGTTGATAGTATCTCTTCCACAGAAATTCTTAAATCTCATGATGCCTGGCCTGAACAGTGAAAGCTGTTCTCTAATCATCTTGTGTGGCTGGTACTATACAAAATGGTGCAACAAGTTACCCATAATGGTTGTAAAATGCATATATAGCTAAATAAAGCTCATAACCTATAAACCACTGATCTGTAACCTCTAGTTTATACCAGCTCAAACAGCCATTGTCATATTTTTCTTGTTTAGATTCCAATTTCTAGTCTGAGTGTGGTGTCCCAAGTTTCTGCTTGCTTGATGATTTTTGTCATTGTTGTTGAATATTGTGTTGATTAAAACAATTGTTTTGGTGTTAAAATGATATTTTGCAATTTAGTATGCACATTCAGTTCTAATAACTAAAAATCCACTAGTAAAATTGCTTACTTTTTTACAAAGAAAATATTTATTTTGGAAATGTATTTTCTTTCTCCCATTGCTCTTTTCTTATGCAAGAAAACATAAAAAATAAAATAAAATATAGTGTTGCAGAGTTCTGTCTCTGTATCTGTCTCAGATACAGAAGTATAGAAATATTGCAGGACTGTGTTCCACGGGTTTTCGAATTACAGGGATGGTTATAAAAATAAATTTTAAAATGTGATGTTGATATTTAGTGTCTCTTCCCCGGAATATGATTCAAAGATAAAAGTGAATCTTCTTGTCAGCAGTAGATATTCTATGATTTTGGGTGGGGTGAGTTTCTTTGAAAATTACATTTCCTAAATGTATTGTATTTCCTTTTCCCCCACTCAGTATTATTGAAAAGGTTTTCATGGGAACACAGACTCCTAATTGCTTTTCTATGTACCACTTACTCTCTTATATACCTGTATAGTGTGTCACCTTCTTTGTTTCTTTTTCTCAGGTTTTTTCAGCCTTTCGTCCTGAGAAAAAGTTTGCAAGCCTGTACTTTCTCACTGCCATTTTCCAGACTATTTCTGCTCTCTATAATATATGCTATTCCAGATCATACTGCACTATTGATTTATATAAAATGGATAGTAATAGTTGCTGTATTACTTACCATATATTCTTGTATAACTTAACAACTTAGCGGCTTCTCTTAACACAGCTGCACATCTACATGGATTCTTCAGTGGATTGTAAAAGTGGCAGTCGGGCACTTTTCTTGACCTGATACAAGTAACTCAGCACCAAATATAAGGTGGATCTGAATTTTGTTTCTCACACTGCAGCAAGATTAGAATTACTTCTCAATATAGAATATGATCAAGGGGTTCTTGATCATACTAATGTGAATCCAGAGTAGTTCCAGTTTTATAGCAGCAGATATCTGAGATTCAAATTTGCAGCTTAGTTGCCTGGTGCAAATATAATTTCCAGTTGTGAACATAAAGTGGAGGTAACACTGAGGTAAAATGTTCAAAACACTTATTTTTTTTTACTTTTTCACTTTTTTGGGCTTGACATTGACTGAAAGATCATGGTTCTTGTCATGTATACTAACAAATCTCTTCCATTTAAGCTGGTAGCAGTACTGTGACTGCATTGGATGTATTCATGAATGGAAATTTTCATTTAAATCTTAAAATAGAGCTGCATCAGGCTATATGATTTGCAAAGAAATGACAAAGAGAAATAGAGCTAAGATTGGTATGACCACAATTACTTCTCTGCATGTGCCTGGTAAAAATTAATGTGCTTTCTACTTTCTTCTCCTCTCATCTTCTAACTCGCCTTATTTGCCCAACTGTTATAATTGAAGTAAACTAAGGAGAAAATGCATAGTTTTAATTCTAGTAAACAAAGGCATAATTTGGAAATTCATTAGGTTCATTTAATGCTGAATGTTTATACTGACTGGCTATGTGTTGCTCTGGCAGCAAGAGCCATCTTTTAGAAAAAAACCCTAAATGTCTTCTTTCTTCTGGTGGTGGCTGATGATGGGTCAGGGGAAGAGTTTAGGGATGTGAAGGGAAGGAGTGTTCCAAAGAGTTTCACACATGCACCATGAGTCTTCTGTGGTCAGTGCCATGTGCTGTCTTTACAGTCATACATGGAATCAGGTAGATTAATTGGAGGTAAAGAATTAAAAGAGAAGTTTAAATGTCCTTCTCCGATGTTTCCCGTCAACTTTTTCTTAGCAATGTGGTATGTGATGCTCTGCATGTTTTGCTGAGCACCCTTAGTGTGTCAAGCTATTATGTCTTAACAGGAAGGTGAGAACAAGTCTGTGTTATGTACCACAATAGCTATCTCAGGCATGTGGCTTTAAAATAAAAGAATGGAATCTTTATAGTCCACCTTTTGCAATGGATAAGGAATAATATGCAGGTTTAATTAAAAAGACATGTAAGGCTGAAACTAATAGTTGTACCCAAGAAAAGGAAAAAGGAAACACAGTAATCAGGAATGGAGGCTAATGTGGCCTGGATGAAGCATAACATTTGAGGGATGAGGTTGTGCTCAGAGAGGGTTACTGTACATGAATTTGGGCTGATGAACAGCTGAAAGGTTTTCCTTAAAAAAGTTAAGGGTTACAAGAGCATAACCAGGAGGCAGTCTTATTAAATGTGAAAATAAATATAATTTCTAATCTCTGCTGTTAATACATAATTATAATTTAAATGTGTTTAAGTATTTTGAAGCTACCACTTTTCCGAAAATTCTACCATGTACATGAAATAATCGAAATTATAAAGATCCTCTAGTTTCACATTTATGCCAAAGGGTTTTTCTTCTTGAATGTAATTTTACAGTCTTTACACAGGCCAACATCACTTTTTTGATGTTGCCATATGATACATGATCTTTTGCTTTATTCCTCAGAATTTTGCTTTATTCCTCAGAAGAGTCCTGAACATTGGACCTTTCCTGAAAACTTATGAAGCATTTAAACCTTAGATGTAATGAGGATTTACTCCTTTATGAGTAGTTTGGAAAACCAACAATATTTACTGCTGAACAAATAGCTTCTAAAAAACAGCATTTGTAAGCCAGCTAGAAGCAAAGTTGTTTAGTCTGTATGCCATTGTGTCAAAGTCTTTGCTGGTTAGAAAGCAGAACAATAGCTTATGGTGTTCCTGAAAACAATTATTTGTGACCCTAAGTTCATTTATCTCTCTCTTTATTTCTTGCCTTCATTTTCATGGTTTCAGAAAATTCTTTTATTCCTCACTCTTGAATATTCTTAGTTATTAATTAATATCCAGCCAAAATTGCTGCTGTCTTGAAAAACAGCTTTTTTCTTCAATTGATGGCCTACTTCCATGTTTTAAAGGCCATTCATTGCTGCATTATAATAGGTTGGTGCAAAAAAAATTGCTGGGTTTATTATTGTAAACTGTGATGCTTATTTTAGACTTTTATTTAACTGTGTTCATGTTGTATGCCATTTTAAAGTGCAAAAATTGCTCTATTTATTCAGGCTAATGGTTTTGTTTTCACTGTTTATTCTTTTTTGTATTACACTGTCAAATTAAAGATGGCAAAAATAGCAAATTCAAGTTATTTTATTGTATGAGTTCAAAAGGGGACATAAAGCAGTGGAACCTGCTAGCAATATCAACTAAGAATTTGGCCTGGGGACCATCATTGAGCATAAAGCTTGACAGTGGTTCCATAAATTTCATAACAGAAATGAGAGCCATGAAGATGAGGAGGGTCACAGACATCCTTCTGCGATAGATGACAACCATTTCAGGGCCATTATTGAAGTGGACTCATGCAAAACAACTTGAGATGTTGCAGAAGAACTAAATGTTGGCCTTCAATAGTTGTTCAACATTTGCACCAAACTGGAAAATCAAAAAAACTCAACAAATGGGTGCCACATGAGCTGAACTAAAATTAAAAAAAATAATCACTGTTAGAAAGTCTGATCTGTGCTTCTCTTGTGCAACAAAACTGATCAATTTCTTGGTCACATTGTAACATGTGACAAAAATTTAATTCTATATGACAACCATACAGTGAGTGGACCAAGATGAATCGTCAAAATGCTTCCCCAAACCAAAGCTGCAGCAAAAGAAAGTTATGGTCATTGTTTGGTGCTTGGCAAGTGGAATCATCCACTACAACTTCTAGAACCCTGGAGAAACCAGCACAGCAGAGAAGTACTGCCAGGACACTGACTAAATGCACCAAGAACTGCAATGTTTACATCCAACATCAATCAAAAAAGACCACTTCTTCTCCATGACAATACCCAACCACGTGTCCTGCAGAAACTGCTTAAACTGGGCTACAAAACTCTATCTCAGCAAATTACTAACCAGACTTGTCTCCTACCCATCACATTTTCAAGTATCTCAACAGCTTTCTGCAAAAGGTTTTCCATAGCCAAGCAGCAGCTCCAAACACCTTTGAAGAATTAATCAGTTCCAGAACTCCAGAGTTCTATGCTCCCAGAATAAATAGACTTATTTCTTATTGGCAAAAATGTGTAGATTCTAATGGTTCTTATTTTAATTATATTCCAAGCTGCTTTAAACTGTTTTATAGTTGATGGTTAAAAACAACAATTGTTTTTGTCCCAACCTAATACAATTAGATACATGTGCACACTCTTTTCTTGGGCTTGATTGAGTTGCCTGAAGTAGGCGAGTGGTTTTATTTGTGATGCCATGCTTTTTCTGAAATATTTTCAAGGAAGTGGTGAGTATGACATCAAGTTTACAGGAAAGGTGAGAAAAAGATGCAGCATTAGTATACCACCTTCCCAGAGAAGGTTCTATGTTAGTGATGGTTCTTCCAGAGTCAATATAATGAAATGATCAGTGTTTTATAAACATGGAAAGCAGGATATACTGTAGTTCAAGTTATATATGAATTGTTGCTTGTTTTCAGATAACAGTGGAAGGGAAGGACTGCTAATGATGTCTGATGGAGCAAGCCTGATCTTGGCACCTCCTTTATGAATTTGTTTGGATTTTTTGGTAGTGCATAAAAACCAGATAGGGACATTGTTCTATTTAGTGATGCAGATGTATGGTCCCAGAGAGTTTACCTTCTAATTAAATATTAAGTTATTGTGAGTTAATTTAATAAACTATGAGAAAGAAGATGAGAAAACAGAATAAGGATGTGAATAATGAGCAGAAGTAGTTATAGACCCTACCTACATAAACAACACGGTGATTGGAATTCTTTGGAAGTTTTTCATCTTCATACTCTCTCAGCAGGTTTTCTTTGTTGTGTGGCTAACAATCCCTTGCTACACTGCTGCAGTGTTATTTTCCTTTGAATATGACAATGAGATCAGTATTGTCTCAATTATTTTCCTGAGATAAACTATGTGGGGTTCCTTATGCAAGTCACATTTCAACTGAGCGCTCACCAGGACAGGACATTTCCATTCCTGGTCCTTAGAATAGCTGCCTGAAACCAAGGAGAGTGGAAATAGGGTGGAAGAGGGAAGGAAAGAAGGGTGTATGACTCACTTGCTGTACACCTGAATACAGAATGCTGCATGTTACAGTAGTAATGTCTGTGATGTATTCATTTATCTGTGTTATTTTTGAACTGTGATGTAGTCTGACATCTGGATGATAAAATTCATGTTTTGAGTCAAGTTCTTAAATCTGTTATTTCAGGGTTGTGGTTTTTTTACTCTGCTGTGTTTTTCTTCTTTATCTTAATAACATCTCTCAAATTCCGTGCTAAAAGTAGCACAGTAGTGTTGCATATTATCTTTCAATGACTACCCATTAAATCTGATCAAAGCAAAGTAAGTGTTCTTATTGACCATGCAAACAGGGTCATTCTTTATTATTTCTGTCTCATGCATTGATTGTGCTACCAGGACTTATTCGGTAGTTATTAGAAACTGGATATATACCAACCACTGAAGTTAGATTTACCATGATATTTAACGTAGTTGTGTTGGTTAGTGTGGGAAGTCTCACGTATAATGAATGCAGTGGTATGAAAATCTTGATTGTAGTGATGGCCCCTACAGTTAGCACTTCTCTTGATGACATTCAAGTTAGAAAAGAATGTAGTTTGTTTGTATTGCCTCCAAGGTTAAAGAGAAGAAAAGATAGGTTAATCCCCTTCCTCCTCTCTTGCCTTTTCCTTTGGGGAAGCTAAGTAATGGTTTTAAAACAGGTATGGAGGTTTAATTTAGTTTTATTCTTTTGTTCTGTTTTTGATGTGAAAAGTGGAGAACTATTTTTCTGGCTACCTGCTACCTCAACAGGATGATTTGAGGGAATCCTCTGGGCCAAGAAAGTATCTTTTTTCTTCTTTGCCCTTTGGTGCTCTTTGCCCTTCTGAGTCCAGAAATGAGTACAATACTAAAACCCAAATTTAGGTATTGTTAAGAAATAAGAGATTTAAGAGCGCAGTTATTGGAAAGCTGCAATAAGAAGCATTTGATATTATTTTAAAGTAACAGAGGGGACTGGAATTATGGAACACACAGGAATAAAACATGATCGAGCAAATGTGTAAGAAAAAAAATCAAGTTTTGCTGTAAGTTAAAAAGAAAATAATCATCCGCTTATTGCATTCATTTTGTAAATTGAGATCAATGATTTTTTTTCCAGCAACAGGGTGAAATCAGTTGTAGAATAGCATATAATTTATGCCCTATATAGTAAAATATAGGGTTTTTAACATTAGTCACTGAGCTTGCCATGCACTGGGATGTGTTGTTTTGTAATGCATTTCTGGATAATGCCTGTGGATCCATTTCTAATGTGTTTGAGAGCAATCTGTTTTTTATGGCCACAATTGCCTACATTTGATCTTATGCAAATCATGCAATCAAGCAAATGGAAAACAAGGTGTTGTTGCTAGAGGACCTTGACAAACAGTAGCTTTGTAGTTTAAAGAACCTCATCCCTCTCATTCAGATTCATGTTTGTATCTGTAGTTGTTAAAATCCATTGATCTATTATGAAGCACTCTGAACTTTAAATAGGAAAATATCTCCCAAATCAGATCATGACAAATAATTGCATCAAATATGATGTAATATGATTTTGTTGTTCAGTTTATCAGTTTCTGGTTCTAATCTCTTAGGAATACTACCTACACTATATTTGCAGGCTCATCCAAACCCTATTGAAGACTATGGAGAGATTTTCATTGACTCATGCTTTGAGTGGCATTCCAAGTCTCTAATTTCTGTATTTTCTTCTTCTCTTCCCACTAACTTCACTTTTCTTTTTAACCCTTACACCACCAAAATCTTTCAGATGCCATTGAAACTTTCTGTTTAGCTTTTATTAGTCAAAATACATTGGCAGTATTAAATCAAGGTGGTGAATAAAAATTTCCTTTGATCTTGGTGGCATGTTGCTTTTCTTCACATTTTATTTCTACATTTTTTCACATTTTATTTTTTTAACTTCTGCTCTTCTTCATTCCTCTCTCAGTACACTTATCAGTTTATCCTAAAGGATCTTGCTGCTCATGTGTCCTTTGTTTCCATTCTTAGTTATTCCTGTTCCTTTAAACTTTCCCTATTTCATTGGCTTGTCTTTTTTCATTTTTGCATTACAGCTACTTTTTTTTTTTAGAAAAGCAGTTGCTTGATGAGGAATTTTTCCTAAAGGAGAGAAAAATACACTTCCTCAGCTCCCATCCCAAAGCTGTGTACAAGGAAATCAGTTATCCACCATAAGAAAATGGGAATGAAGAAATTTTTTTTTCTCTTCTGCCTTCCCTTGTGTTATGTTAAGTCTGCTAAGTGAAGCTCCACAATGTAGTTTCAACTTAGAGAGAATGTATATATTCACTGTATCAATTATATTTTCACTATAAATTAAGTAGGTGCCACAGATTGCTTTCAGCTGTTCATTTTAGGACTGCTAAAAGTAAAATCCTTCTAGTAACTTCTTTACCCACCCAGAACATGGAGTATCTGATACTTGTCTCTCAGGCTTCCATCTCCATCTATACTCCTTGTGGCTTCTCTGCTTGCTGAGCCAGCTCGAGCACCTGCTCTGGAGTGTGCTTTCCCTCTCTCACTCACATAAGCACTGCTTAACCCTGGTAGAATCAGCTCCATTATGTTGATTAAACATGTCACTGCGTTACAAGCACTCACTTGATGATTTTTTATTTTTTTTTTTAGTTACGGCATTTTTTTAACTCACAATTCGCCGTATGCTTCACGGAACAATACCACTGGGTCATACTGTGTTCTTAAACAAAATGCCCAAATTCATTCTCCCCTTGCACGGAGTGGAGTAAATCAGAAGGAATTCCATTGCAGCAGGGACGTTGCATGAGGAGGAAACTAATAAGAAAGAAGTTGGGTCTACAACATTTCTGCTTTAGTAATATCTTTTTCATTTAGTTGTGATTTTTGAATTTGTGCTTACAAATATTTTTGCACAGAATGATAGTTTGATATTATTTGGCTCTGAAAACACTAGGATTTCTTATATATTGTGAAAGCCCAGAACTTTTCTGGCATACTAAAAATGTCCATCTATAAAATATGGATTTTACTTGTATTCTTTATACTGCTGCCAAACCTCATTGTAAATTCCTTCTTTAAAAATTTCCATTCCTTTAAAATCTGCTATTTGTATTTTAACAAAAAAAATGAAAAAGGTTAGAGAATTATGTCTGCATTATTTTCCTACTATAATTTTTGTGACAAACATTCTTTTATTAATATGGAGAATGTACAAAGCTAGAGATGTTTTAGAATATTTGTTCAGCAAAAATGCTACAATTTTTTCACCATTTCTTTGCAGTAACTGAAACTCAAGATAGTTTCGTAATAAATAACTGTTTCATAGTGGTTTTGCTCTGACATTAGATAAGTTGTCTTTACTGAAATATATTTTACAAATGTTTGATGTTCACACAACTGAAGCCAAACAGGTGGAGGAAGCAGACCACTATCAGTGGTGGCAACAATGAGCTTTTTTTCTTTTTTCATGCTTATAGTGAAATCTGCATGGAGTGAATCATTGTATGTGTTGATGCTTGACGTTCGTGTATCATACAGCACTTATAAAAAAATTAATCTGGCTGTGTTAATGAACTTGTACTTGTTTTTCCATTTACTTGATTTGATTTAATCATCTTAAAGGTGTTCCTTTGCCACTGTAACAAATTGATACTGTGTGTAATACTTAAGAGGCTAACATCTTTGTTTTGTTTGCATGGTGTACGTTGCAGTGTAAGTGTACTCTGCAATGGGGTCATCTCAACTAAAGTGCACTCCGTAGATCTATTAGTAGTTAAAATTTGCAGTTATTTGCTATTAAACAATGAGCACCTCTTCACTTCTCTGGGACGAATCTGAAACATATAACAGCTACAATTCTTCTTGTATTTCTGAATTCAATACCCTGTGAAAGTTACAGAAAAACAAGATAAAATTAATAACAAAGTAAATTCATGTTTCTTTTTTTGCCCTAGATTTAACAGTTTTTACACCACACCAGTTTCTGCTCACTGCATGCACGCTTGCTGGCTGTACAAATAGTTCCCAGGTCACCTTGTTTACAGCACAGCTGCCACCATCTCACATAGATGCCCCAGTCCTGACAGTTTTGGATTCTAGAACAATACATGTACAGTAAGTAAGGATTTCTTCTTTTCTGACAACACAATAGTACATCAGTTTATTCAAGAATTCCAGTGAGTTCAATCAGGGGAAGGGTTTGTGACATAAAATTAAATTTATTATGATTAAATGCATAGAAGTGATTACTTTAGTGTTTCTGTGAACCTTCTGATTATCACTTGCCAACTTAATTTCCATTTTGTCTTTACGCAATCAGTATAACCTACATATGGGCATAGCCTCTGCTAACTTCAGTGCAGGAAATGTTCTGGTGATGTGCCCATTTCATAGCCTCTGCTTTGTGTGTTATTGTAATCATCTGTCTATTGAGTGCAAATACTGCATTAAAAATATGCCTTAGATTTATTTCTATGGTTGTACAACTATGTTTTCAAATTCTTAAAATAAAACCCACAAAGTCCCCTAAACAAAGCTTACATTTTTCAGTACAGTCTGAATCTTTGTTCGTCTTAATCATATTTTGCTTTTATTTGCAGATGGAAAGAACCAGTAGAAGTAAATGGAATCCTAGATCGCTATATAATGTACATTGCCAACAATGAGCAGAATTTTACAGAGTGGAATGCAATCTATAACAGCACAGCTACTTTGCTTGATTTTACTATTCAGCAGCTTTTCCCGGGTACTGAATACCTCATAAAACTAGCTGTAAGTTTTAAAGATGTGTAGTAGAGGTGTAAAATGGTGCAAATTATTCTGATTTGGTTGACGCCTTAAAGACTTAATAGTTCATATGTCCACTTTGTTTAAGTTCTTTTTTTCTGAAACTAAGGTGGATGATCCATCCTGAACAACAGTAGGTGCTTTGTTTTCAAACAGGACCTCAAAAAATGTCTATGTAATTGAAGTACAGATTTTCTTCAAGGATAAGGTGGATAAGAAGTAGTTGATAATTGACCAGAAATATATGAAAGAATTAAAAAATGTCTTCTGCCCCAAATCATAAGAAAATGTTGCATGCATTTGAAAATGTTAGCTTTTTATATTTTGTACTGCAATAATTCACTCTTTCTTCATAAAATCTTTTTGTAAAAGGAAATAGCAGAGAGGAAGAGTTCAGAAGCAGTTTGTTTATTCAAAGCATTTTAGAAGACCTTGGTGTTTTCATTGCATTTCTTTATCATTGGTTTTATTTTGTGATGAAATAGAACAGCTTGAGCTCACAAAAAATACTGAAAATATATGCATACAAACATGGGATGGTCCCGTGTTTTAAGCACACTTTTCATTTTATAACAATACCTATATAAGGATATTTGCTTTGATAAATGCCACAGAAAAATATTCTGCTCTTGATTATGAATAAATTTACATTTATGTAGACCGGGTATGCATTCATTTTTTCTTAACATGCTCTTGAATGTTCTAAATATTATACCACAAAAAAAATAAGCTACCTTCAGGTAATGATAAGGATCTGACTTGAACTTGAAAAAGCAAGGATATTCAGTCTGATTAAAGCTTAGATTCATGTTAAAATTAATTCCTTTGTACCTAGATATTTCAGCATTGTAAATTGAATAGCATATAAAATAGCATCATGCCCAAAACTAAGGCACTACTTCAACAAGTATTTTTATGTCCTTATAAGCAAGCAGGACAATCAAAATAATTTGGGCTGTCCTTTACTGTGCCACAGCTCTTCTCTGCTTTTACCCAGCTCTTGTGCATGGAGGAACAAGGAGAGAGAATTGGGGAGAATAAATAGCTAGGATCTGGAGAGCAAATGAGACTGCTTCTTTTGATGGCTTTGCCTTGGGATGTGATGTTCATACCACAAAGTGTTGTGTGGGCGTTGGCTTTACTTCATCAATGTGTGCATCTTTTCTAGAAGTTACTGAATACATTTTTAGGAACCTTTGTTCTTTGTATTTTATTTCACTTTCTTTGTTGGATTTGGTTTTTTTGGTCTTGTTTTTTTGGTGGAGGTGGGTTGATTGGCTTCGTTTCGGTGATTTTTTTTTTAACATTTGCATTGCATCAGTGCTATCCATAAAGTCAGAAAAAGATCATTTCTTCTGTTGAAGAAGATAACCCGATTTACCTAGATAAAATACAAGGGTCTGTAATAGGCAGGTTAGAAGATCTAAATGTCCCTGCATCTTTGAAAACATCAAGTCTAAACGTGCGTGAAATGCCCAATATCTTTGAGGTGATAGCTTTCTTAAAACATTTGAACCCATTGTATATAGAACTTGCATGAATTTAGAACTTGAATGTCACATTAGAGAGTTATGAAGCTTGAACTTGACCAAATGTTATACTTGAAAAAAAAACCCAAAAAACAGAAACAAAAAGAAACACTAAAAACCCAAATTCTTGCACTTGGAAAGAAATGGAAATATTTAGTGTTTCACATATAATTTAATCTGAATTTCAAAAAAAAATTTAAAGTAAAAACAATAATAGCATACCTTCAGCACTGGAAACTTCTTTAGCTACTTACTGTTTTTTTTGTTAGAATAAAATATTTTTATGACTTAGAACTTTTATCACCTAGAATAAAATATTTTTATCACCTAGATCCTTTCTCTTTTCCGTGTTTCACAGGTGATATTAGTTTTGCTTTGTATCTATGCAAAAACTGGTTTTGGTTTACATAGGAAGTTGGAAGTTGCGTTATCAAAAGTTGCAGCTTTGAACACATGAACGAGCATCCTCATCAGCAGAACTTTTGGCACATCAAAGGCTGCTGACTTTAACTTTTATATGACAAGGTTAATAAAAGAACATAACATAAAACTAGCAAAGTATTTACCTTTCTAAGCACTTACCAATTTTACAATTGATTACTGCCATTTAATATGTAGCAATTTTACAACAAAAGCAAAAGCACAACAGCTTTTATAAGCAAATCAAATGCTTCTTGCCAAGAGTCAGCTGGGAAGCCTTAAGGTTATGTCTGTGTCTACTTGAGCAAAGAAACTTGCTTTTGCTCTATGGTCTAAGCTGAGTGGATGTGAGCCAGGCCAGTCTGAAGGCAAATGAAAAGCGGAAAGGCTGCATTTGGTAGCTGGGGTGGCACATCCGTTTATATGACTTGAGCGCTTTTGTGATTTAATTGTTAAGCTAGTATCTCCTTACAGTTGTGTTGTGTGGGTAAGCTAGCTCAGATGCTAGCTGGAGGATCACAGTGAGGTGTCTTGTTACTTGATATCAACCTGTCCCTTGGCTCTCTAGACACTTAGGTATTTTTGCAAATTTTGTCTCAAATATGTTTTCCAGTGAAGTTCAAAATGGCACAGTAAGGCTTGACCTGAGTGTAGGATTTCATGGCTTTGGCAATCACTGGATTGCCAGTGTCCCAGCAATGCCCAGTCCATTTGGATGAATTAATTTAAAGGCCTGCTATTTAAAATGCAGATGAGTTTTATTTTACAGATTTTCATTAGAAGAATCGGAAACTTCATACCCCAGCTAGTTTCAGAGAGAAAATAATCGAGCTACATGAAATTCTAGAAATAAATGAATGGGAAAACTGCTGTTACTGAGCCCTTGAATGAAAAAGCCACCACTGCTGAAGAAGGCTCAGTGGAACTTAAACAGCAAGGCAGTAAGGAAAGTACGAGGAAGAGGTCTTCCAGAGCTCATCTTTTTGGCTACTTCATGAGGCCAGTAGAAGTGAAATCACTTGAAGAATAGTCTACCTTTTCTGGAAGGATGATTTTTCTTTTTTTTTTTCTTTAAAAAAACCCACTATCATGTTTAAATGCCATTTTCAGATCCTCCCAAAACTGTGGTCCTACTCTTTCATCTTTGTTTAACAGCACAGACTGAACAGAGGGAGTAATTCTGTAGTTGTGTTAGGAGCGTAATTTCCGGTGAAATAGAAAAAATCTTGATGTGTAAAGTAGCCTCTTGTTTACAAACAATTCTTATTTTTACCCGTGAGGCAAGTATACACATTGGAGTGCAGTAGGAAACATGTTGACTGCTCTCTGATTTGAAACACGCTGGAAAACTGGAAATGGAAGCTAATCCTTTCAAATAAAATGTGCGAGATTGAGAGAAACATTTTGCTCCTGGAGATCTGGACAGTGGGGTTGTTTTTCCTTTGTGTGCTGATGTTCCAGAGAGGGCTACCTGTTTTCTTCAGCACGTAGACAACTCTTGGAAACACAGGTGATCCCATAAGATTTGAAATTATGTCTGAATCTGAATCTTTGTTGAATTCAGATTTTGATTGATTTTATTGCTAAACAATAAAATTAAAAATAAACAATGCATTAAACCAAAAATCTTTAAATCCAGTGAAGGGTTTATATATTCTTGAGTATTCTTTTTTAACTTCACCAGGCAGTCCTATCAGTCCTTATCCAGTCCTTATCAGTCCTTATCCTTATCCAGTCCTTATCAAAAATCTTAGTACAAGTAATTGTAAAACCAGCACACGTAAGGACCATAGCTGTGTAGTCTTATGTTTGTGCATGTAAAACTTTTATAGCCTTTTTTATGGGACAATAGGCACATATTCTTGCACATAGTACTGTTTCATAATCAAGCAAAATGTGAAAATCATGTAATCAATCTTTTCTTCTCTGGTAACAAATTATTTGACTTGTTATCCATAAACATATAATAATAACTGTTACATATTGATTTATAATAGAGTGTTTTTTTACAATTTTAATTGCTTCTGCACAACAGTCTGTGTGCTGTCGTGAAGTGCAAGTCTGAATGGCACTTTTTTTCTCAGTGACAATACATTGAGATGATTTTTTAAGTGTGTGGTAAGTTGGGCAGTATATTCTGTGTCTAGAACTTGTAAGGGCTTTTTAGTCAATTTCAGGAGAGTTTTGCACTGCAAATGATACAAATTGTACTGTAATTCCCTTTAACCGCAGCTGCCAAAGCAGTGAAAATCTAATTGTGATCAGAGCCCACAGTCAAATGCAAAATGCTGTGAGTCAAGAATAAGTATAAGATTTTAGCTATATTATACCTAAAAATTAAGTATCATGAGTAGAACATACTGTTATTTAATAAGAGAGGTAAACAAATATATGCTAAGAAAAGTGTCTTTTCTGAAAAGCACAGACTTGCTATGTTTAGATGTGTAAACATTATAAAAGTTTACAAAAAAAATTGCTAAAATTATTGATATTACATTGAAATATGCTTATTTATTTTGATGTATATTTTAAGGCTTGCACTGGAGGTGGGTGTACAATAAGTGAAGCGAGCAGAGCTATAACAGATGAAAGTACACCAGAAGGTGTTCCTGCTCCAAAAGCCCAGTCATATTCATCTGACTCCTTTAACATCTCATGGACTAAGCCTGAGTATCCGAATGGTAAGTGAACTCTTTTAGCCTCAAGTTAAAAAGATGATTAGTAAAGGTAAATTAATATTCTAAATGGCAGCTTATATGTGGTGCTTAATTTTTAATGATCATTTTAGCACATAAAATACCTGAGATAGTATCATTGTCTGCAGCTAGGAGATTGTGGTTTTCAGTCTATCATACAGTTTCAGTGGCTCAAAAGTGCTCCCTTTTGATAGTTCTTGTGTACTGCATCTCATTGTTTAATGTTTTCTAGGACAATTGAGCTGAGGAATAGGCATTCTTAGAGATTATTAGTCTAGGATGTTCATTTCTGCCTCCGATAAAACCTTCATTTCTTTTACATTGATTGGTATGAAATAACAATTAGATTTGTATTCTATGTAGTTATCTTGAAGCTATATATTTCTATGGCAGTGGAAGTTAAATAATACACTTTATTTTATTTAGAAACGTTTTCCATTGTGAAATAACCATTTGTAAAATTTTAAGCAAATTTTACATTTCTAATGGTATTGCTCAGTGTCATGTGGTCTTGCATGTAACAGTTTAATCAATTGCAGAAGATATGCAGGAATCACTGAATTCAAAGCAACAGAAGTGGTTTTATTTTTCCCCCCTGGCTTATCATTTTGATATATCAATTCTTTCTCACAGAGGTTTCACCTTAATTTCGATTTTTCCTTGCAAGTTTTTCCCCATGTTCAGTTGTGGTAAAGCACATCTTACTTGTATAACTTCAGTACAAAGCACTTTAAACGATTCCTGCAACACTGGTGATTATAAAGCTCCACATACGTAATATTCTGTGGGGCCTTATGCTACTTTTAGAAAGAACTAAGAGTATATCATCTGCTGTTAAACAGTATAGTTGATAATTTATATTTCTTTTTATGGGAGTTATGTTGGAAGATTTTTCCTCTTAGCCCCTTTGAAACTCTATAACCCCGTTTCTAAAATCCCATCAGCATATGTGGCCAAGGCTTAGAGGAAGACAAGAAGGAAGATAAAAGTGGACGAGTGAGGGATACAGGGAAAGGGAGAAGGAAGGCTTGAAGGCTATGTGTGTGGCTTAGTGCATAATGTCTGAATAATTTTCAATGAAGTATGCATTTTTCACATGTAATAGTTCATGTCAGGACCTGCTGCTGTTATCCTTGAGTTGCAGAAAAAAAAAACCTGAAGTGTTTAAAGAGTGTTTTAACTAATCAAATAAGGACAAATATATACAAACATATACTTATATATGCGTATCACCAGTACAGGAAAAAGACTTATAGTTTGATAAATAGATTTCCACAAGCTTCCTTTAAAACAACTAAAAGTTGGGAATAGATGACTAAATTTGCACATTGTATCTTGTAGTTAATACAGCATTTACTATGTACAGCTTAGTTCTCCTTTCAAATACAATAAATAGGTTGTTAGGAAATACAATAAATCACTTGTTAGGAGATATATGAATCTAAACTGAATGAGTGACAGATGTGATAAAAATCAGGAGAGCTTTATAAAACAAATTATATTCTTCTGTCTCTTGTCCCTTTGTGTATGGAAACTGGAGGTTTCAACAGCCTCAATGACAACATTCTTCACCTCTGTATTGGGGTTTTGAACAATGTGTTTACGTAATTAGCAACTTTGCCATACAGCCCGCCCCTATGTAATCCTGTGTACACCCTGTGTGGGCCTACTATGTGTATTTCTCCCTTTTAAAATATTCCCTGGTATTTTCACAACTTCTTGTTATTTGAAGCCCACAGAGTATTTTTCCATTGTGACTGTTGTTATTTTGTGGTGATACATGAATGCCATGTATGCTGCTGTTAGGCTTTTTTTAGCATCAGGAGTGATGGAAGGGATTCAGCAAAGTCAACTGCCTCTGTCCTGCCTCGCAGGGAAAGGCTGCGACTTTCCAGCTATGAGCTCTTGCTGAGTGGTTAAGAGTAGGAGGAATTGCTCTCTCAAGCATTTGGCAACCAGGAGGGCATTAGGGGAGAAGGAACTTTGTTTTTACACCATAGCATGCTCACACTTGCACAACGGTCAAGAGGGGATTTGCAATTTCTCTCATTTTTATTCTTCTCCTCCAGTTTTTGTTGCATTTCACAAGTATATAACTCACAACACATTTTCCCATTCTCCTGTTTCTTTCTTTCCAACTTCCTGTTTCCATCCCTTTCCTTATTTCATAAAAAGAATTTAAAAAAAAATTCTAAAACCTTTCACATGGCAACTGCTTACTCAAGAAAGCTTGCATTGTTCCACGACTTTGTTTTGTTCATTTTCAGCATATCTTTTGGACTGCCTACCGGCCACATCATTTATAATCGCTCTCTGTGTCAGTATTTTAAAAAAGTGTAGGAGGCTGAAAAATATCATAGTTGAGAAGACTGCAATGTGAGAAAGACCACAGAAGGAAATTCCTCTCGATTTTCCTTACTTCAGCATTTTTACTGTTATATTTCCTTAATCACAAGTTCTAATGTAGCTCTTTTTTTTTGCAGAAGGATAGAAACTATTTCCCTTTTTTTACTTAATTAGTATAAACTTGAATTTCAGTCTACTAGATGTAAGTAGTGCTTTTTGAAATTACTGAACTTAACTTCATTTCAAGCGGAAAACTTAGAATTGCAAAGATTTTCATATTGTAAATTATCATCTCCTCACTAGCTCTCTGGGGCCACTCCACTATCTCCCTTCTCGTTTTTTTCTGGAACTATATGACAGAAGTTACAGTTTATTCCCATGGGCTGAGAAAGCCTATTATTGCTGTTGATGCTGAATGACTGTTTACACTGACTGGGATTTGGACAGGATGGACTTTACTATACTCTCCTGATCTATATGGAGTCCAGCTGCTTTCCACCAATTCGAAAAAAGTCAAGGAGGATTAATAAACTACCTTTGAAATAAAAGGTAGCAAATACGATCAAAGGCTACTTGGCTTCTTCATAAAGAAAGCACAGTGATAGGAGTCAAGCTTTGTGATAAGGGGCCATCTAGACATCAAAGGCTAATGTTATGCATATCTGGATATTGAATTTCTGGGCTCAATTTTTGGTGGATTTAAGGCAAATTTACATTATTTTGTGAAAAAGTTTCATTTCATAGAAACCAGAAAAAAATATACCTAGTTCTTTGTGGAAAGTGCTTCAGAAATTTCATTTATGTACCAGGTGTAGAAAAAAAAGACATTTGGAAGATCATATGCCGAATATATTTGTAATATGCACATTTTCTTTTGTCTTATATTCAAATCAACAATCAAATGCTTGATAGAACATGGCTCACAGGTATGTCACATTACAGTAGAATCCTCCTTTATTTCTAGAAATGTCTATTTCACATGTCTCATAAGTATAAAGTGTAATATAAGCAATACTGAGCATTTAGTTGAGGTAGGATACGGAGATGCTTATGAAATGTCATGGAGCATCAAATGTTTTTGTTTTAGCCATCGTTCTAGTGTCTCAATAAAGAATCATATGTTCCTCAGGACTATCTATTATAGTCTTCATATGGTTTGAGGTGTGCTCTTTTAAAATCCATTCACATTAAAAACGCGACTTTATCTGTTTTTACCATTGAAAATCTTCCTTAGATGGTCACTTCTCAAAAACCTTGCTTTACTTATGTACAGGTCATAGATAAAATCAAGTCTTGATCTGGACCTCATCTTCCAAGGCTATATGGAACTTATATAAGAAATATTAGGTATGGTCAAAACTGATCTATAAGATTATTCAGTGAACTAATCCAGTACTATTTCCTGTAAATTCTTGTGCTTCCAAGAGACTACCTGTGTTTGTAGTCAGTGAAACTGATGTAAGCAAAAGTATGTTTGCTTAATATTAGACCTCTAGATTGCACCTTAAGAGTAGAGTTCTTGTAGCACTTTAGATTCAAAACTCTTTTAATCTTTAATGTCTGGAATATCATTGATAGAATGTGTATGGCTGACCCAGGGAGGGGAGACGTAGAAGAAGGGAATAATGTGTAGCTTTCTTCACTTTAAGCTTAATTTGTGTTGTTGGTTTATTTTGAAAAGTGAAACATATATGTACTATAATCAATTGTCTTCAGTGAAGCCCAGATTTAATCTAGCTACCTAGACTTAATAATCACAAAGAAACTTGGAGGCACTAACAAAAGCTTATGAAGTTGACCAGGAAGCTGCTTCTCAGAATGTAGATGCTGCATAGTACAATGGTTGCAGGAACACTTTAAAATAATAGTCCAGCTAATTAATAATGGGTTACAGTGTTGTTCCCATAGAGGTAGATATGACACCCATATTAATATCAAATGATCTCATTGTGATTCATGCTGGTAACATAAATATCAAAGGATTTAATAATGATTTGTCCATACCAATAAAGGGTTAATGCTACTGGTGTAGTTTCTTAAAGTACTTCAGTGGGGCTTTTTGATGTAAAACACTTCCTTAGTGTTCACATTTAGGGATGCTGTTATCTGTCTGTATTTAAATATTTTTCATTTGAGGTAAGTGTAATATTTTTTCAAAGATATTTATATATATAAAATGTTTATTTAATGTAGTGCAAATATCAACCATTAATGCTGTTGCTCTACAAGCAACTAGATGCAGAACCCCAAGAGATTTTTGCTTTAGAAAGCCTGTCAAATGTGGTAGGATTGATAGTGTGAGATTTACTAGGACTTCCTCCCACACATCTCTGCTGTCTGAGTTGAGTTTAGCCTCTCACTTTTCTAGAAGAGAAAAGAATTGAGGATACAGTGAATCACTACACCATACTCATTTCTGCATTGCTTTAGTATATAAATCTTTTGAAGTATAACTCTTCAAAGTTCAACTGCAACTGTTGTATATACACTTTTATTTACAAAGCGTTTCTTAATTCAGTAGAGGGGAAAATCTTTTCTCAGTTTAAACAAGAATCTTCCTCGATGTAGTTCAGAAAATTTAGTTTTTAGGGAAGGAAAGATGACCTAAGCTATATTTTTTACAATATGAACTTGTTTTCTATAATTTGCATTTACTGTCATTAAGATTTCACACTTAAATAGCTTTTAAAAAAGGAGACTATACAGAAGTTAAAAAGATGGAGTAATATCTCTGAGAGGAAGGATTCCTTTGCAAGCTCAGCTTCTAAAGTCTTACCAGCCTTTAGTTCATCAAATTCAAAACACTATGCATGTAAAGCCCGTGCAGAGTCCACGCCATCCTATCATGCACCTTCAGGAGAACATCATTAGATCTCCTTATAAAGGAGATGAGCAATCACCTGCAATTTTTGAGTTAGTATTAGCAAATTACACCAGAAGGACCTTCCTCTCCTCTATCTACAAGACTTGCCAATGCTTGTTTTGTGTTTGGGAATATGTTTTCTTTCTTCATATTGCATTCATAACAAGTAGTTTATTCAGGATTTTTTTTCCACAGCATACTGTGAAGGAAACAGCAATCTGTAGTGGTTTGTGATTTTGTTCAGAAAAGTGGATAAAACTGGTTTCCAATAAAAAAAATAATGAAGTATCTGGTTTGTTGGCAAATGCAGTAAGTCTGAGATCAATATCAACAAAAAATAATACCAATAAGGTGTTCTATGTGGTAAAATTATTTGTTATTGTTTTATTTTAGTCATATCACTGGCCTGAGCTGTCCTTCACCATTTCAATTATACTGTAGATCACTTTATTTTTTTCCCTACATCTGAAGCTGTTAAGATATGAGATTTTTTTTTTTGTCTTTCCAGTTCTTGTTTCATTTGCTATATGCAGAGTAGGCTGTGAGACAAAATTGCCTTAGTTTTCGCGATTCCAAGTTGATGCTAACTGCTCTTCAGAAACAAGTTTGTTAATGGGAAAACTTCGGAACAGTGTAGTGATTTTCAAAAGGTGCAGTTTTCAACAGTTAAAGATGGGAGTACAGTACTACTAAACACCTGCTTAACTGCAAACTGAAATAGTACTACTACCACCCTAATGTCTATAGCATTAAAGGTTTACTAATAAACTCTGTAATTCTTTAAATATTGAATGATATCACATTGTTTTATAGGTATTATTACTAGCTATGGATTGTATATGGATGGTGTTCTGATGCAAAATTCATCACAGCTAAGTTGTTATTGTTATGGACTTGCTCCTTGGAGTCTGCATTCCCTCAGAGTCCAGGCATGTACTGCAAAAGGTTGTGCTTTGGGTCCGTTGGTGAGTACATTAATTTGCATTCCGGGAGTGTAATAAATGTCAGATGGCAGTGAATATCAGAGTAAATGGTGATGATTCGCTCTGGTCAGTACTAACCCATCTGGCAAAACGTGACATTTAAAAAAAGTCCTCTTTAAGAGCCGCTAAAGATTTGATAAGTCATTGTTAGGCACTGTTCCAAAGTAGAACATAGGTAAAGTGAAGAAAGTAAAAAATTGAAGCTGAAACACACAATACTGAAATTAAATAGAGTTAATATGTTTGAAAGGTGCAGATGTGGTTTAACCAGATTTATAAGGACAGATATAAAGAAAGAGTTACTGTTTCAGTAATGAGCAAATTTCTAGCTGCCTGACTGAAAGACCTGAAGTTAATCTGAGAATTGCAGAAGCCAGAAGTGGCAATACAGGAGCAAAATATGGTGATTCATAAATATTTTTTGAATGCAAGTATGGATCAAAATATTATACTGCATGTATGTTGACAGTCTTATACAATACCCAATTTTTTCAGGATTTGAGAATAAAGGAATATTAAATTTGACATGTGAAAACCAAGACTTTTGAGACTTTTTTTTGGTGAAGGTTTTTAAACATATAGCTGAGCTGATAAATCCAATGTGATTTCACAGTACTGTAGCTGATGAATAATGGGAATAATATCTACTATGCTTAGGTTTGTTTTCAAGCATAACTGAGAAAGAAACCTATGTTCATTCTGAGATTTATTTTTTTATTTAATTCAGCTCTGTGTGTGCACTATTTATTTAACTAAGAATAAAACGAAGAAAGAAGAAAAGGAAGATCTGGTGGTTTTTCATGTTGTTCTGTGTTTATTTTTCCATCATTATTTATAATGTCACATGTTTGATTTTTATTATATAATTCGCTAGTCTCATTTCCAATAGTGTTTCCAAGGTTACTTTCTTTCAAATGCTGATAACATTGTCTATCTGTAGAAGACTAGACTTCATAAGCATTAAACATTTTATAGCTTGCTCTGCTTTGAAGGATATTTACTCTTAAAAACTTGAATGGCATATTGTCAGTCTTTCTTGTGGATTTTTTTACAACTTCACATATACCCCAAAAGCAAACCTTGTTTTAAGGTATTCAATGTGCAATAGTCTAATCTATTGTGTTAGTAGTGATGATTAAGACAAGTTGTTACCAGACTTTGCATACAGATGAAATATGCATGGTTTCAGTATTTCTGTCCTATGAAATAGACATCAAAAGAACAGAACAGCAGTAGTTAGTGTTTAAAACATATTTTTAGTAATCTTTTTTTCACATCTCCACTGAGCTGCAGACTCATAACTTGACTTTTGAAACAATTCAAAGTAGGGATCGCTGTAGCTGATACTCATCTGCCTCTCATGAGCCAGTAAGCAAACTGTTTTCCAAAGTCGGTGATCCATCTCTAATCATGGGAATTGAAGTACAACATCTTTTTTTAGGCTCACCTAAATGCTACCGGGAAGCTAAAGCACTGCATCTTCATTTGACTTTTTGAAAGATTTTTAATATCAATTACAGAATAAATCCCCCCAGCTCTCCCTCCCTCCCCCCCCCCAAAAAAAAACCAAACAACCAAATGTTTCACCTTTACTCTAAATAGTATGGGAAACAGCTTCCAGCAAACCTGATATGCTTCCACCTATTTTTGTTGCAGATCTTATGCTTAATGTGCCCTAATCGATGAACGCATGCTATGTGACTATCCTAAATACAGGATTTCTCTGGCTTATGTTTCTGAAAGTGGCTCTGAAGATCTTAAGCAGTTATGAAAGTATTAGCAGTTGCTGGGTTTCAATAGCTTTTTTATTTGGGTTAGATAGTATTTGCTTAACTTTCTTTTACAGTGACTATGATTTATTTTCAGGTAAGAATCAAATTGGTAACACATAAATTAAAAAATGCTAAATTTCAATCTCTTTCTAGTAACACCAAGATATTGCTTTTCTATTCTCATTGGGGTTTTTTTTTTGCTTAAAACACCCCCAAAAAATATGGATTATGAAGAAATAGTGTATACTTTGGATTCTTTATAGGAATTCAGGAGATCTGAAATTCTACTGGTTTTGAAATGTGCTAAGACTTGTAAATATCTTCTAAATAAAGGGAAATGGTCAACACAATATTTGTCATCTCAACCCACTGCTATTAAAGTAAATTTCAGGATTTCAGCTTATGTCTATGCTAGTACTATTTTTTCTAAATTAAGATGGATGACAATGTTTTCCAAGTATTATTATTCCTGTGCTATGATTTAGTGTAACTTGTATGATAACAGAGTACTTTTTATTAATTTATTAATAAACACATCTGAAAATATCACTCAATTGTGTGTAAAGTGATGTTTATAAAAGTAAATATGACAGTTTTTCTCTGCCTTATGTTTACATACAGAATGTGCTGTTATACACAGAATATTATTTTCAAAGGACACTGCAGAGGTGTAGCTGTAGAGAATACTACATATAGTGATTCTAAACAGTGCTTCAATATTTTTTATACTGAAAAGAATAACATGTCACAAAGAAAAGGCTTTACAATACTGTTAGAATTTTCTGAGAAGCAGTCACAGGCTAGAGACACGACACAGCTGTTGCAGCTGTTTAGGATGTGGTGCACATTGCTACAAAATTCAGTTTTAAGAACACCTTAATCCCCTTCAGTATAAAAAATAGTTGCTATTTGGTATTTATTCCTCTGTGTTTCTGATATTATGAGACCGAAACACCTGCATTTAGCAGCACAACTTTATAGGAAATTGTTTTAGTTTAGAAAGCATAAATTATTCCATAAGGTTGTTTTTGACTGAAATATCCAAATAATCAGTGTGGCACTGACCCAATAAATCTGTGAAGCATATGTTTATCTTTAAGCATGTGTTTATCCTGTTGACTTTACTGCAACTGCCCACCTCTTTTATTGAGTGTATGAATAGAGAAGCACATGTAGAGACATTGATGGACATCAAAGATACAGTCTGTCACTTATAAACAATACATTTTCCAAATTTTACATGCTAAAAAGTAAAACACTTATGTTTCAAGGACAGAGAAAGTATGTTTGGTTATTTTGATGAAAGAGCAGGTGTGGTAGATTAAAAATAGCATTTATTAGCACTCCGATGAGCTTACAGCTGAGAGGCACTTAGAAAGGTGTGAAAGTATCTAATACCTTAGAAAACACCAAATAAATAATGTATGAGAAAAAAACTTGTTGCCATAAATAACAATAACAAATTATTTTGTTCTGCACCATGAAATGTTTACTACAAGATGTTCAATGTAAATATTAAATTTCTATAATATTGATTATTTATTTATTTATTGAAAATGTTTCATATTCATTACATTTTCCAGCTCCTTTATCAAATTTTGTTTTCTCTTAAACAAAATTTACAATTTTTCTCTTAAACAAAATGTTTTCTCTTAAACAAAATTGTGTAACTTGAATTTGTTAAGTGAAGTTAGGAGCTAATTCAGGGAGGAACATATATTCCACAAGCAACAGTTTTCCTCTATCAGATACCTGTAGTAATTTACTACAGCTTTTAACTGTATGTCCTTTACAGTTGTCTTTTAAAATGCAGAAGCTCAGAAACCTGTGGTCATCTGTTACTTCTTTGTACCCTAAAGCTAAGCTGAGATCATTCATCCACATTAGGCGCAATGATGTTTTCAAGAAATTAATCTTCTGTTCTTTTGCAGTATGTATTTCCTGTTCCTTGCAGGGGTCTTTCTATCACCTATGTTAGTTACTGGACAGCTTCAAACAGATGTAGACTAATGCAAAGTAAAATGCTTAAAAATTAGGATGCTTGCAGTGTTAGTTACCTTTTTTTTCCTAAAGAAATAACTTTTCTTAAAATTTTGCATTTCTCATCCTTCCCTGTTTGTAAACTATGTCAACAAACCTCTGTCTCATGATGGATCTTACAGGTAGAAGCTCGGACCATGGAAGCTCCCCCCAGGGGAACAATGGAGATATTTGCTACTGTTGATGGGTCGAAAGAAGTTCAATTGAAATG